>NW_009202436.1:0-7500 GCF_000690835.1 Fulmarus glacialis | reverse complement strand
TCAGCTCAGAGAGACAACGCAAAAGGTTCCTCTTAAGAGTATGAAAGAAAGAATGCTTCTGGGATTGGTAAGGATGTACCTTTTGTACCAGGTCCAACCATACGTTAAACCAACGCCACACCACCAATAAAAAAAAACCTAAAAAAACTCTAAAAAACACCAATAGCAGATACCTAAGGAATAGCATAAGAGAAAGCACACAGTAAAAGTTTTCCAGAAGATTTTTCCCAGCTTTTGGAAACGGCTCAAGGACCTCCTGAATCACTGTCTCTATATTCAGTAGTGATGGATGCATTACTATCTCCACCCCAATGAACTTCTAGTGCTTTTCGAACCAATGGAAAATTTTAGCATCCACAACATCCTGCAGAACAACTACACACTATATGAAAAAGTTTCTTATTTTTCTTGAACACACACACACACAAATATTTTTTTAATGCCTTCTAGTTCTTGTATCAGACTAGGAATAATCACTCTGCACTCACCTTTTCCATGCCACTCATGATTTTATAGACCTCCATCACATCATCTGCAATCAAACTCTTTTCCAAACCACAGTTCTAATTTACTTAGCTGTTCCTTGCATGGAAACCACTCCACCTCTTTTTTGCCCTTCTCTCTTCTTCCAGGTCCTTTTTGAAATGAGGGAGTGGGGGAAAATGGGACAAATGGGGAAGGAGATGAAACCAGTACTGCACACTGTATTCAGAATGCTAGACGAACATGAATTTATACAGAAACAAGATGGTATTTACCATCTTGTTCTCTGCTCCTTTCTTTCATCAAGTTCCCTTTGCCTGGAGCACTACTGAGAATTTGAGCACTGAGCAGTCATTTCCAGAAAGATATTTATTATTAGCCAAGAGTTATAATTTTATTCTTCACTAGTAAGTCAATACACACATTGTATGCAAAATTAAGATTGGGTTTTTAGCGTCTGCATCACTTAATATTACTTGGCAGAGGATTTAATCTTCTGTTGTTAACTGACAAGTCAACTTGGTATCACAAGATCTTTCTGCAACTCTTCTCAAACAGTTCCTGCTTTTATCACCCCTGAGCAGCTCAGCACTGTCAAACTCTGCATTTCAGATTATCAGCTGTTGATGTCTCTGCTGGGAATAGTGACTATTTATTTTTGCCTCTGTTTCCAAAATTTGGTTTTGTTGCTCCTGCAAGTAAGTTTAATCTAACTGTACCAGGATTCCTGTACTTTGAAAGAAATATTATGAATCAGAGGACAACTCAAAAAGTTGCTTCCTTCCCTTCTCACTGGCTCTTTAACAAGCTGTCCCAACATTATGCTCTGGCAATGACTTCTACCTAATTTCCACAGCGGCAACTCAGATTTCCAATTATTATGTCGTCTCCTACCCTTCCAGTTTCCACAGCTCCACTCAGAGCACTATTGTCACTATCACCATGTTGGTTAGAAGTCAGTAACGAAAGCCTGCAACTATATACCTTTTCTGGCTTTCATTTCCTGGAGATTCTGGTTTGCTGGCAAAGCAAATTTGTTAGTAAGACATGACTCATGTTTTCTTTCCTCACTGGCATGGCCAAAACTGAATCTGTATTTTGTACCTCAGTAATCCTACCTCAGTAATCCAGGGTCCTGATTCCATATGACTATGCCAGTAGTTAGATATTTGAGTTTAAAGTTAGACATTTGAGTTACTTTATTTCGAATGCTTTGGAACTTGTGTGGAGGAACACATAAACTTTAGTTTTCCATTTTCCAAAATCTTGTTAAAATGGGATTTGACTATGTCTACTCTTAAAAGTTTGTTTGTTGTGGGTTTTCTTGTTTTGGTGTGTGGTTTTTTTTTTATTTTTATTTTTGTCAATGTCTTTCCTATCATTTACTGGAGTACGCAGAGATTTGTTTGTTTGTTTTTGCAGCTTGTTCTCTAAAAGATCAGATAACCTGTACTCTGTGTTCTTTCGTGTTTGTCGGCTTTAGCCCTGTCTTCAACTTAAAATATATTCTTCTACAATCTTTTCAAAAGTGCTAGAAGTCTGATTCAGTTTTTGTTTGTTTTTTCTAGATGAAACCTTTCCAAATAACTTCATTTATTCCAGAGACCTCTCTAATTTCACCGTTTCTCCAGCCATGTCATATCCTCAGTATTCTCCCACTCGGTGCTAAACCCATCAAAAACACTTTCTGTTGCTCTTGCAGAGAGGAGCTTTTATGCTCATGTGGGAAAACCAGAAAAACTTTGTGGGGAACTTCATGACAACAGCAAGGTATATAGCACTACCTAAAATGTGTGCTCAAGTCCGTAATGCAGAAATGGAAAGAGTCTATTAAGATATGCAGTTAGGGTTCATTTCACGCAACTTTGGATATCTAAAAGCCTGATACCCAATCTAAGCTAGTCACCCTATAATCTGTTAATAGTAAATGGAGAAAGAAAAAAGCATCTCCAAAAAGCAATTCCCAAAACAGATTTTGGGATGAGGCAAACCCTGCTCTAGACTCTCTTAATAAAATAACAGTGCAAGCTTTTTGGAAATGTCAGAGCAAGCTTTTTGGAAACAGTATGGTCAGTGTATCTGATCACTATGTTTGAGTTTTATTGTTACGTAGATGAACAACATAGATTAATACTGAGAAAATTCCAAGAATTCAGAAATCTTCTGTGGATTTAATTTTGGTCTCTTGCACAACTGTTGCCCTAGCAGTCCTAGTACCACTCTCCTTGTCACATACAAATTATTTATGACAAATATTTCACAAGTGACATTAGAAAGATAGACACCGCTCAACAAGACAGCTATTTCATCAGCAGATGCTTCACCATGAAACGTCCTAATTTAGGACCTGACCTAACACAGACACCTGACCTGTGTCTTCGGGAGTCAGCAGACACAAATGAGCCTCAAGTGAAAAAGCCAGTCCTTAGCTTTGGTTTTGCAAATGAACCTAAGATTTGTTTCTAAAAAAGGAAGGTGTTAATCTGTTGCCTCACATTTTTTAAATAACTGGGTTTCAATAGACATGGAATAACTTTCTACCAAAAAAAGATACTTAAGGATAGCATTGAGATCTTCAGGCACTCACTTAAGTGAGTACTGCGAATATCATTAGAACCACTGTGAGGGAAAACAGAAAAACATTTCTGGAAAGGATAATGAATTGTCACAGATCTTCCATTAAGTTAATTCTTAGAGACAAAAGCTACGCTCTGTGTGGAAAGCTGTTTATGCCATATTTGCTTATTATGTGGCATCTCTACCTTCCTATGAAACATCTGGTAGCAGTCTGATACAAACAGGGCATTAAAATACACAGCCAGGCAGGGGGTGGTGTGGAGTGTGTCCTCACCCATGCCAAACCCTCCTGTTTAAGAGCATAATTGTTTCAGCTGTAACCATGAAAAGATTCTGTATGCACAAAGAGAACACTCATGACTCAAAACATATTAAATGACTACATTTGAACTTTAAAACAAAGCATGGAAACTGCCAGATAGTAAGGTATTTAGTTAGGGAATGCAAGTGCAACTGAAAAAACAAAGCCTGGAATGAGAGCAGCATCCTAACTTCAGCTGAGCAGAATACTCAAAAATAGACAACCATGAAAATGCATGATAAAAGTAACAGTGTGTTTTCTGCCACCTATTGGCATTTTTAGCTAACAATTAAGAAACAAAGGATTACACCACTTGCAAAGTACTGCTTTTATTGTCTTATAAGGGAATGCATAGACGGTTCACCCAAACTACCATTGAATAATGACATTTGAAGCAAGTTTCTTTATGCAGTTGTTTCGGTTTAATGCAGTCGCTGTTGAAGAAAGCACTGGGAATGGTGCTGGTCATGAAATGCAGGTGAAAAAAGACTGAAAAACCCTGCTTAAACTAAAAACAATAGCTTAGGATAAAAATAAGCGTTCAAATTCAAAAGCTTACTATTATACTTGTTTTCAACTACTAAGAAATAATGATCAAAACATACAACTTTCACTGAACAGTACATTTCTCAATAAACTACATTTAAAAAAATTGAGATCTAAGTTGTTGCCTAGAATAAAAAAACCAAATGTGTTGCGTAGATACTAACTAACTAAATATCCCTTCAATTCATATAGAAAAGAGTTAATGTCATTTCTATAGACTTCCTACTAGTTATAATTAACATTAAAGAGGTCTTTTCTTCTTTCTCACCTCTCTATTCAGGCCTTATTTGCGTTTGTTTGTACTTACTATCTGTTAATCTCTCTTAACAAATGACAACAATAACTGTTGCTATTATGCATGGAAATGAAACATGTAGATAACTGTGTGAAGTGAGCTATTTTTGAAAAAAGCAGTATCAGAAACATGTAGCTCTTTATGCCTCTTGTTTTGCTTTGATAATTAAGCCATAGCCTTGATTCGTTTTAAACAAAAAACTTTTCCATGGACATGCATGTTGCAATCAAATTCAATACATGCATTATGTTCTGATTCAATTTGTTCAAGTGCATTATTGTTAACCCTTATTTGATCCATGCCTGTCGTCTTCACTGACCAAACAAAACCAACCCTTCATTTCCCAGCAGCTATCACTGAGTCTGTAAATTAATTTGCAATAGATCAAACAAAATCATAATAGGAAACCTTCAGTTTTGTTCTACTTGGTATCTGCAACACTGTGGGAAATGAAATACAAGCTGATAGGGGAAAAAAAAAAGCAGCAACTAGTATTTCCAAACATTCTGTCTACAAATGCTTAGTTCATTTTAAAATATAAAAAATGTATGCAAAAAAACCCCTGAAGTAAATGCACAATATAAAAGAAAATCCCTGAAGAGTACTATGTCCACAAACTGTAGCTAATGAGGACAAATTTGCAAGTCAAAAGTAATTTTCTTTCTTTGTAAGTCTGTTCTTGAGAATTAGCCTCTCACATTCTACTGATCAACAAGCATTATAAATATTACTCCAAAATACAGAGGCAAGTGGTTTTGGAACAGCCTTTCAAACAGAAGTTGCAGGAGTCAACAACATACATTTATTGAGCTTTATCTTAATAGTTTTTACAAATTACATTTCACAATGTAGCTTGGTTGCCTGCTACAGTAGAGGACTAGATGTGCTTCTCTATAACACTTCAGTTCTGTATCTGTTCCTGCCTTCAGACAGTCTGGATGCTGAGGGACTACAATGCTTTAAAAGTTCACATGGAATGAAAAAATGTGGTAGTAAAAAGATGAAAGCTGCAAGCACTGAAAATTATTCAGAGGTCACTGTCAGTCACTTTGGAGTTGAATTTAAAAAGTAATTAGTGCTTGCTTCTCTACAGTCTTAGTCTCCATTGAAGACAATCTTAATGTGGATTTTTGAAAATGGGATCTTGGTGGATGACGTCCAATCTCCAGATGGCAGGGATACCTAACCTCAAAGCACATTGGATCCAAAATCCATAGCTTCCTCACTGCAGAGCTGAAATTATCACCTTAAATCATGAAATCTGCCAGAACGAAGTGTAGGAACACAACCTGGACATGCTTTCCTAGTCCACCAGCGTAAGCTTGCTGTTCATGTCACTGATCAGCAAACCAGCTTTTGGAAGGCTGAATGTGAGCGACAACACAACAAAAATTTTCTGATTCAGGCATCATTGTGAGTTACTAATCAAGCCACTCTAACTTGAAACTGACCTCTCCTCTCAGACTACTCTTACAAAAGCACATTATTTCCACTAATTCCAAGGCCAGAAGCTTCAAACCCCATTTTCCTGCCAATGTCCATTATTATGGATAGCATTGACTAAGAGTGGCTTTAAATCCCCTGGAAGGATGAGGTTCCACCAATATTGCATTCCTGGATAAACTATCAAATCTACTGATACCCCCATGCAATGTTAAAAGATAGATGATTTTATGAAATATTTTATATGAAGTTTCTCGTGGCAACAGCAGACTTGACTCAATGACCTGAAAGTTATCAGTTCTACTTGCAATAACTTGTTCTACATCACATATGTGTTCTCCCTGTTCCACCTGTCTGTGTCTTCTGTAAATATCTGAATGTTTGGGGGAGCAGATAGACAAACGTTCCTTAGTAGTATACAGCATCTCAGGAATTCGAACTTGAGCCAAAACCTTTGTTTGCACATCCTTTGGCAAGTGTTTTGACTATCAGTAGTAGCTACATCTTTTGAGAATTACATCACAATTTTACACTTGAAACACCAAAGGTGGTATTAATATCAACTTAAAGATGAGCTATTGCTGTAACGTCAGGAAAGTTTTTCTGCTGTGTACCAGAAACCCAATTACTTTTAAGTAATTTCAACTTCTAATCTGTTTTTTTGCCTGTTCAGAACAAAGAAATACTCTAGTAATAATACTGACTTGATCCAATGCACTTATACCATTTTACTGAGATCTCAGCAGCAATGAAAATCTAAATGACAGTGCGAGAACTAGTGTCATGCACCAGAATTTCAGCAGACAACACAGACTTGAGTGACACCTACCTGCCACTGCTACAATCCCAAGAAGAAATCCCCACAGGTCAGGAATGCTATCATAAATAGTGAAATAAGATTTCACACCGGGAACTTTACCCACTTAGTGATGTGAAGTCCAGCATAACTCAGGTTCCTCAGGCAACATCCCAGATTTTCCATGGGGAAATGTACCTGGTAAAAACCTCAGAAGAGCTCTCTTACAAAGAAACCAATTCTACCGCTGCTAGATGCAAGAAAGGCACAGACTCATTCAATTTTTGAAAGGGTTTCTCAAGATGGAGGGCTTGATGAGGCTAGGATTGGCATAATCAGAAACACACTATTCTCATCTGCAGGAAAAGTAACTCTTTGCGGTATCCCGGTGCCTGCCTGCTTCATATACTTTCTCTAGCTGCTTCATCCTGATTGTCCTTCCAGAGCAAGTACAAAGATACATCAAATAGTTGCTTGATCAGTCTTATGGATGGAGTAATTTATCAGTGAGACTAGCAAAGTAGACTTAATGGAGAACATTTTGATCAGGAGGGCTCCACACAGGTGATATCTTAAGACATCTGACTCGGGTCAAGACTATGTGTCTCCCAGACAGCCTGAGCAGAGATGGCTATTCCTTTGGAACTTGTAGCTACTAATACAAACAACCTGGAGACTAATTATCCAAACTTATAAAAGACTGGATCAACATATGAAAGGAACACCTCATAATGTCTGAAAACCTACCTCTTGGTCACCCACCCTGTTTGGGCAGGGGAAAGAAAAGACAAGTAAATTCTTCATCAAGGTGAAATTTGGAAATAATCTTGTCTCTGAGGGAAATTTGAGGGAAACAAAAAAGAATATCCTGTCATAGAAGAGCATTATGTATAGAAAATGAGCCATCAGGCTTCCTTCCTTCTTCACCTCCTAGCAAACTCTCCAGATGGAGATCGGTGACAAATGGTGTCCCGCAGGGGTCTGTATTGGGACCAGTATTGTTTAATATCTTCAGCAATGACACAGACACTGGGATCGAGTGCACCATCAGCAAGTTTG
>NW_009202435.1:0-71648 GCF_000690835.1 Fulmarus glacialis | reverse complement strand
TTTTAAACTAAAAGAGGCTAGATTTAGACCAGATGTAAGGAAGAAATTTTTTGCAATGAGGGTGGTGAAACACTGGAACAGGTTGCCCAGAGAGGTGGTAGATGCCCTATCCCTGGAAACATTCAAGGTCAGGTTGGATGAGGCTCTGAGCAACCTGATCTAGTTGAAGATGTCCCTGCCCACAGCAGGGGGGTTGGACTAGATGACCTTTAAAGGTCCCTTCCAACCCAAACTGTTCTATGATTCTGTGATATTGGTGTCTGATACTTTATTCTGATATTTCTGGTTTACTAGTAAATAACTTCTTATACAAAATTTCCTTCCTCTGAAGAATGGCCTTGCATGCTAAACGTCAACACATTTTTCAGATAATCTTTGTTTCCAGTTACTAAGATAAGCTGCTTTTGAGATAGACCAGGTTAGAAAAGTTTTAGAGGGAATTTTGAACAAGATGAGCAGCACCTTTTCTTGAGGCCTCTGTATCAAAAATAGCTTTTCCAAATCACTTTAAATGCGGGTAAAATAAATTTTGCTGTCACAGTTCAAGGAGGCAATATCTGAAGTAGAAATAACCTTTTTAATGGGAGTTTTAAGGAGAAGGTACAGTTGAGCTTATAACACAATACACACTTCAACATTAGTGCTGGAAACTACTTCTATATCATCTTAATACAATTTTTACCAAACAGTGTTATACAGTAATTTCTTATTTCCAGTGAAATAGCAGGTTGGACTTTTCAATCTTGAAATACCTTCATTTTATTGGAGCACTGAAAGCTAGCATCTGAAAAGTGAAAAGAAAAATGACAGCCTGACTGTTGTATCCATGTTTAACAGCCAGTCCTTAAAGGTGGGTGACCCGACAAGTCAAACACAATCAGCAAGACCTTAGACCAAATGTGAAAATGCAATTCCCTTTGATGATAACAAGACAACACTTGCATATGTAGTAGTATGGTGCAGATTAGCAGAGTGATCTGCTCTGGATACCTGATTCTGAAGTATGGAGCCAACACAAGCAGTGCCTTCCCAGGTTGCATTCAGATTGATCAGTAAGTGGCCATCTGTGTTCATAGTCCTAGCCCCTCTGGTTTCAACCTGTGCTTGTACTTTGTGCTTCCAAGGCTTCTGCTATCATTCTGCAATCATTCACTCTACACACTATGTTATTTTAGGGTCACTGGTAGTTCGCTTGACACAGAAATTATTTCTTAGATGTGTATGCGTACATTACTACCTTGACTACATGCTGTTAATATCTGTCTAATAACGGTAATGTTACTTACAAAGAAAGAACCTCATAAGGGTTCTTCCCTTGGTTACGTTATGTAACCACTATTTTTTGACACTGGAATGTATTATTTTTAGTTTATTTTTAGTATTTTTCAGTGAAATTATTTCGTTCTAATGACCAGGGAAACCTCTTAATGAAGGCGTAACCTGGCTATCTAGGGAACTGTCTGTCATTTTGTAACAGATATAGGTTGGTAATCTTAACAGAAAATACTGTGGCTAACTTGCCTTAATTTATTTTAATATGATTGTCCTGGTTTCGGCTGGGATAGAGTTAATTTTCTTCCTAGTAGCTGGTATAGTGCTGTGTTTTAGATTTAGTATGAGAAGAATGTTGAAAACAGATGGATGTTTTAGTTGTTTCTAAGTAGTGCTTATATAGTCAAGGACTTTTCAGCTTGCCATGCTCTGCTAGGTGCACAAGAAGCTGGGAGGGAGCACAGCCAGGACAGCTGACCCAACTGGCCAACGGGGCATTCCATACCATGTGACGTCATGCTCAGTATATAAACTAGGAGGCCTGGTCCAGGAAGCAGCGATTGCTGCTCGGGGACTGGCTGGGCATTGGTTGGCGGGTGGTGAGCAATTGCATTGTGCATCACTCATTTTGTATATTCTATCATCATCATTATTATTATTATTTTCCCTTCCTTTTCTGTTCTATTAAACTGTCTTTATCTCAAGCCACGAATTTTACTTTTTTTTTCCGATTCTCTCCCCTATCATGGGGGGAGTGAGCGCGCGGCTGTGTGGTGTTTGGCTGCCTGCCGAGTTAAACCACAACAATGATTTTCACTGTTGTTTGCACTAGTTCATATTCAGAGCTATTAGGTTGTGTTGTATAAAATGTGTCTTTCCCTTATTTGCCTAGTATCTGAAGTACGTACCTATCCTACTGAAATTCTCTCACTTGTATTTATAATACTCCTTTCTTGTCCACATGTATTTCTTTTTTACTACAAAATTCTTCTTAATATTTCATTTTCATAACCATTTCAGGTGCTTTTCTTCCCATTTAGTTACTTCTCCATTCTTGTGCCAGCATGAAACAGAAAGATATTTTATAACTGTAGTTAGATATTATCAGGTGTTGCAGATAAAAAATAATCTTCAGAGAAAGTAACTTTTACTTACAAAGTAAGTAAAAATGTATTTATATCCATTAGTTTCTTTCTTCTCTTGTTACCAGAAATTAAGACTTTTTACTATTTAAACTGCTTAACAAGCTGATATCAATAGTTTTCCATATCCGTGTGAGGGTATACTAAGAAAAGCACAGACATAGTGCTTAATCTAGTATTACTTAAAGAGGAACTGGAAGAGATTTCATTTTATACTGACATACAGATGTTACTAGTAATTTTACTACTATTTAAAATTACAGTACTTCAAGCTGGAGACCATCTTACAACCTGTTATCATAAGCTTTTTTTTAAAATCTTGAGTAAACATCTTTTTCATATCTTCCCATCTTCTACCAGGAAATTGTGGAACTGAAAACACTTGATCCCAGGTAGGCTTTCTGCATGGAATCCACCTGATATTCTCCCAAACTAGCTGAGCAAGGAGTAAGTCTTTAAAAAGTGAAAGGTTGAAACTGTAGAATATAATGAGATGGGACACTTCACTATGGTTACATTTCACTTTTCTCCCTTTTTCTCAAAAACAACTGTAGGACTTCCTCCTATCGTGACTTCAGGAATTTTTCTGAACCTCTAAATTAACACAAGTCATTTGTAAAAAGATTTTGACTCTCTTTATTTCTCCCTCTTTTAATAATTCCCTGAAAAAATTGTCAATACCTGCTTTTTGGATCTTGAGTGTTGAGGTGGGGTCTTGGATTTCTTCACAATTTTGTTCTCCGTCAAAAGGCTTGGTGTGGAAGGCGCGCTGTCCTTTTGCAAGTTGCGTTGTAATTGTTTTCCTACAGTCAAGAAATGTCTAGTTGTTTATACTCTGAATTATTGAGATTCTCTCACCTTTGCCATATCTCTGATCATCTCCACTTGGTATTAACTTTCTCCCTAAACACTGAAGGCCAACCTTCTACACTTTCAAATCTATTTCTAATTATTGTTATTTCTGATTAGATTTTGAATTCCTCAGAAATTCTATACTCTATCTTTGGTTCACCTATTTCACTCTGTTCTGTATTATAACAGGACTTAGAGAAACACATACACATACTGTTGCTCTGACAGGGTATTAATCCTAACCATAATTAAGTCTCCTTAGATTCTGACAGTATGATAATTTTGGACATTACTCATGTGTCTTGAACTAATGAGAGTATGGCTAAGCTGATTGGTGAACATGGATGTAAGTATCCAATTATGCCTGTTTATGTTGTTACGAAAATACATAGTGCTCTTCGCAGAATCTTCATAGGTGATGAAATTGATTAATCTAATTTTACTGTTTCTAGTTACACTATGAAAGCATTCACTGCCTATTGTTCATTTCCATACATCTTCCTTTCCTCTGTCATCACTAAAATCCATACAGGCAACTTCTATGACATGTTTTTGAAAATGTAAATTTGGAAGAGCCCATTTTCAAGTTCTGCACAAAATACGTCTTTTGTATTGTATTGTTCCTCATTGAGACCTTATGTACTGATGAGATCAGTACTTTGCTTTTTCCTTGTATCCTTTTCTAATAATTCATTAATGCCTTCCAAGCCAAAGCCTGCGAATTGCATAATTTTCCCAATTTGTGTTGTGCTGTTTAATGTCCACCATAGAATTTCACAGATATTTTAAATTGGAGAGACCTTTCTATATAACTTCTTGCAAAGCTGTGGTGTGAATGTAGTTCTGTTTTGGGTGACCCACCGCACTACTGAGAATCCCTGGCTTAGGTAAGCTTCAAACCACAAAGGCTATACATATAGTGTATAGCCATATGTCATATTAATAGTTTCCCACCCAACGTGATTTCAGAATATTTGCCAGTTACACTTTCTTATGGGTGATGTTATGCGTGGTTCCCATTGCTCTCTAGGTCAATCCCTGTCCTTTAACTTCCTTAGAAATATTCTCAAATCCTCTATAAAATTAAGATTTTCAGGCTTTTCTCTTGCCAGTTTTGCACAGTCTTTATTGGTTTTGTCAATGTAAACAAGAAGAGAATCAGTACTGATATTCCAGTCACTGTCGTCTTGATCCAAATCACTTACTCTCCAACTTTATTCAGACTAAACAACTGACCTGAAATTATGATCTCTCTTTCTCTCCCCCTGCCCCAATCTCTTTTTTTTGAAGGAATTCAGAGGAAAATAGCAAGTCTAGAAATAGACGAGTAATTATTTCAAATGGATCTTCAACCTGCTAGATGCAGTAGATTAATTCTAGCAGCAATCTAAGTGAATAGTAATTCAAGTGATGTGAAAAATAAGGCCACACTGAACAAACAAGTATAATGAGTAATGCTCAGGCCATCAGTCTAAAAAAAAATTAGGGTCCTTTGTAGTCATGTAGAATCCATTCATTAAAATGAATGTCTGAGTTATGGATTTTGCCACTAAGGAAAAAATAAAGAACAAATCAGTGTAATTTATCAATTGTAAACAGCTAAATTTGTATCACTGGCAATAAAAACCCACAAGCTTCATTTTCCCATTCTTAGATATAGCAACTTATTCAGTGATTCTTCACCCACAATCCTTCAACAATAACTGACAAACCAGCTCATCAATACCTAGTTAACAGCTTTAATTTGATTTACTGATTTGTTATATCTCTGTAGCCTTCTCTATCCCTTACACCAACTCACATTTATCTCACATTTCTGCTGCTATAATGATTAGTACTGAGGCTCTTATACAACCTTTGCTACTCTAAAGGTACCTTTCATCTTTCATTTCTTAATGTACTGTTTAGTTTGGGTTACAGTGAGCTGGAGAAATTAAACCATAAACATAAAATATATAGTTAAAATATTGCAGAAGGGTCAATGGATTTACTCTGTAGAGGCTATAGAAATATCATTCTAGAGAAGCATTTTTTTTCAGTCTAGGTTCAGAGACAGATAACACTGGTGTCTTAGAAACTTGAGGTTCAGAGTGCTCCAGCTTTGTTTTTCAACAAAAGTGGGAAAACAACAGAGATTTACATTCTAGGAAAGATGTTCACAGGAACCACACACTTAAAGTTTCAAAAGCATTTTTCTTTAATGCATTATGTTCATTACTGTTGGAGCTTTTGATATCCCCTGTGCTTTCCTGTGCAGTTTATTCTCACTGAATCTGTGATTTGTCCATTGAATAATATTTGTTGGAGATGTTGCAAGGATGAGCACTAGCAACCCTTTAGGAAAGCCAGCATTTGACATCTAAAGAATCTCTGCTTGCCACCTGTTTCTATTAGAAGAAAGTGAAGAATCGGATCACTCACATTCCCACTTGCAAATATTTACTGGGATAAAAAAAAGAAAAACAAGTGTCATACATTAGGGCTCTTGCAAAGCCATAACTTTTTGATACTTTTGTTACAAGAGATAAAGAAACTTGCTTTTGTTATATATGACAAAAGTGCTTGGGATGGCAGAGGAAGTGGAGAGAAAGAAGCTTTTATTAAAAGATCCGTGACTCTAAATCCCTAAGCCCTTTTGTAGCTGATGCACGGATATGTACACTGTCTGCATCACAGCGCTATTCATCAGCAGCACAGGCTGAGAATGACTTCCAGATACCTCAGCCAGGGATTTTCAGAGAATAGGAGGAGTGGGATTCCGGTATTTCTCAACAGACAACTGCTAATGAGAAAAACTGAAGTTGACAGATGGTCATGATGTGACCCTAGGGTGACGTGTCACATCTCTGATCTGTAACATTTAAATGCTGACAATACCATATATTTAAACATAGCTGCTTTGTTCTACTGGAAGCAATTAAGCTTACTGCTGTGAAAGTACTGATCAGGTCCAGTGAAATTCCATCTGGGAGATGTGTTAGGGTCACAGTCTCTCCACCCCTTCTTCCTGGTGCTCAGTGTGTTTGAAGGAGCTATCAAAGCCAGGAAATAACCCCTCTCCTTTCTTTTTTGACTCTTCAGGATGGAGAACACTTTCATTAATGTAGCTTCTACATTTTCCCAGTAATCACTCCCAGTTCCAGGTTGGTGAACCTAAATGTGGTATTTTGTCACTAAATCTTAAAAACAAATGGAAATACCAGCAATAAGCCATTGGGAGTTACCTATCCAATTACAGTGTGGGTCCAAGTCAGCTTTGTAAACTGTTGGGTGCCATGCGAGTATGATGACCTTCACATACAACAACCTTTCATATACATCGTCATGGGTTCGAAATCAGCAGCAGTAACATCTTGTGCCCAGTGTCAAACAAGTTGAATTGCCATCACTGGAGGAATAAAGTCATTTGAATCCCTTGCCAGGACAAGTGATGATCACACAATTAAGCTGGAAGTAGTAGCTTTTGGATGTACACATTAACATTATGGTTTCTGGTTGGTGCAGCATGCTGCTGACGGAGTCCTGGGCATGGGTGTGGAGGGGAGGAGAAGAGGAAGAGCTGGATTCATATTTCTTTTACAATTCCACTGATGGTTTGCTCAAAAGGCAGGATCCACAAATAGCATTAACTGATGCAATCGTACTGGCAAGAGACATGTAAATACTGTTCAATACAGCTGAGAGTCTGACGTGGTTTGTCTACAATTTATCTTATCTATCTAAGCTGTTTTACATAGCTACACTTAATAAATAGTGGCCTTAGGCTGTAGTACTGTAGAAATCTGCATTTTCTGTGGAACT
The DNA here is from genome assembly GCF_000690835.1 of Fulmarus glacialis. Taxonomy (NCBI): domain Eukaryota; kingdom Metazoa; phylum Chordata; class Aves; order Procellariiformes; family Procellariidae; genus Fulmarus; species Fulmarus glacialis. Next base: position 64,581 of record NW_009202435.1, on the reverse strand, counting down.
GTGTCTGTGTAAGTACCTATCCTTTTATATATCCATTCCCCATGCAAGATGTTTGATGACTCACTTTTATTGGCCAGTAGTCAAGCTAACCACAGCAGAAAGGATGGTATTCCAGACCCATCGCTCCATTAAAGTAGTTGTGTTGTGCTGGTCTACAGAGCAATTACCTCTGATTTAGAATACTGTCACCGTCATGTCTATACTGATGCTGATACGGATTTTAAACAGCTTTTAGTACAGTTTGGTAAACTGGGTAAGTTGAATCTCAAGAATAAACTTGCCACTCGCACCCCTCCCCTACCCTGAAAACACTTTAAAATTCAGTTGTCTCAAAGCTCTGGTGTGTGTGTGTTTGTTTTGGCTTTCTGTTATTTGATTTCTAGCAGAACGTTGTAAAGTTTGTATAATTTTGGGCCTAGCAGTTAATGTGTCCCCTGCAGGCAGACTCCATATGAATTAGAGAGAAATTCAATTACTGAACTACTGATAACTTATCTCAACAGAATGCAAATGGATTAAGATGGCTAAATGTTCACTTGCTTATAAATGTACCATTTAACTAAAAAACATGCTCTTTAAGAAAAACAACAACACAAAAAGCTATTCTGACGTTTCATAATTTTAGGTTTTTATGCATTTCATATTACACTATTTACAAAGCAAACTATGGTGGTCTTTGTTAAAATAAATTAGAATGAAAACAACAAAAATGGTTTTACAAACATGCCATACAATTTATTATGTTTCCCAAACAGATACAGTGGAAATGTTTCCTCTTTAAAAAATATGAATGACCCTTTTGATAAGAAGTGTTACACATTTTTGATATATAGATTTGTTTTTCTAGGACATTATTTACCATTACTGAAATTAAGACTTTGTTTTATGTAAAATATGGTCATCTCTATGTATGATCATTAGTTATTATACATGAAACAATGAGCTAATTTCATTTTCCTGTAAAAAAATCCTCTTTCATGCAGTTCTTGAGCTGATCTTAATTTTATATATATACAAAAATTGGTCTGTGAATGGTGTTTCTTCCTCATCTTCACAACCAGTGGAGGCACTATGTTTATTAACTTACATAGTTAATGAACTAGCCCATGTTTCTCTATGGGCTTTAGAGAATATGGAAGTTATTTATTCACAGTGCATGTAATGTACATAGCTCTAGGCTCTTCACTGGTGCATTTCCTTGGGAAAAAAAAAAAAAAAGAAGGATTCTCTTATCAGTTTTATAGTTATCATAGAGGAATCTGGCTGTCATGTAGTTTTGGGAGACTGGTTAAACTGGAATGAAAACATAAAGACTAAGTTTACTGCTACTTTTGATCTCAAAACTTTGTATGCTTTGGTCTGAAGGGCTATACATTTTTAACAAGAAAAGAAAAAAAACAACCTTTTAAAAATGCTTTGTTTGTGCCTTGAAGAATCACACTATGAAGTCATCCTACCAGCACCGTCAATTAAATTAAATTAGTGCTTTATTACAGTAATAAGTGCTAGATAAAGATGTAACTTTTGTAGGCTGAAGTCAAGGAGCTACTCTATCTTCTTTATACTGAATAGTTATAAATATACTCATTGAAATCGTTGGCAAGAATCTGGGTACTTGATTCATTTCAGTGGACCTTTAGAAGCAAATTTGTTAAGAAATATCCCTGTATAACTTTTATAAAACTGATATTTCTTCAGCTCATAAATCAATTTTTTTCTATTTCACAACAGTGAAGACATTAAATGTGACTTGTAGTTGTGGGGTTAGAAGGATGAGTTTCATAAAAGTGTTTTTATGAAATAAGCTTGAAAGAGAAATAATGAATGATATATATCTGGTGTCACTAACATAGCATATTATTATTGGATTCTTCAGGATGTGCAAAATGTGTTTGAAAACCAATATCCTGGGATTGGGGCTTAGTCCTACAATGTATAGGGCTTTATAGCCCTGTCAAAAAAGGCATTCATATATATATTTAATCATAAGTATGGAAATATTTCAGTTAGGGTTATACTCGGGACCAATCCTGCGGTCTGCCTACATCTTATAAAAGCAGCAACTGTTTGAAACACAACCAAACAGCTTTTCAGAGGAATGTCGGTGTGAATGAGAGGCTCGGTGAACAGCGCTGGGTGGGCTCTGCCTGGGAACCCAGCCGCGCAGTGCCGCGTGCCACTAGCACGGGCTGCACACCCAGCACCTCGTGGCTGGCTCCCCACAAATGCGTAGACACAGCCAAGAGCCTGGTTTGTTCCAGTTATAGTGGTCAGTTCAGCAAACGCTAGCTGCCTGATAGATTCAGTAAAGTCTGACTCAAGAGAGTCAGGAATGAGACTTTAAAGTGACAGTTTACATGGTCACATCATTATCTTTATTTCTCCGTGTTTTCTTCCTTAAACCAAAGGTCTCGACCTACTAAGGCTCTGTAACAAGCATGGTCCTGCACTTGAATAGAGGTAAACTGATGTTGAAACCAGCTGGAGTTTCCAGCACCAGCCTATTGGTGGATTCTGACTACAGTGTCATACACATTATAGGACCAAATTTTCAGAGTGGAAAATGTTTCTGTACATGAAGAAATTCAGATATATGCTATGATATTGACAACACATTTATGATTCGTTTTATTCTTTCTTCAGAAGCATTTTATGAGTCATGTAATACGTTAGTTCATCCTGAATAATAGCTAACCTGCTATCCTTACATACTCTTCTGCCAGCTTGATGAGTCCATGAGAGAAGATATAGCTTAATACACATAGCAAAGCTGCATAGTCAGTTTAAATAGTGAGTTGTGCTGGGGTTGTTCGTGCTTGAGAAGGTCCAAAATAGTAGAGAGCTTTTTGTACAGAAACAAATAATAAAAAAAGATAGCAAAGAAATAGATTTCTTAAATATTTACGGCTTCATCATTCTAGTAGATTTCTGCTTGCTTCTTTTTCTCTACTTTCTCATTCTTCCCTTTCTTTGTAGACTAGCATGGTCTAGCTGGAGAGGATTGATATAACTTCTGTTTTGCTTTTTCAGTTCAAGTGAGTGAAAGCTAGAAGCAGATCTGTCCTGAGGATTTTTTGAAACCATCCCAAAGAGAAGTCTATTTTCTGGGGCTTACTGTACTGTATTTTGCCACATAAACAAAAAAGGTACCTGTAGGCTGCACAACATCAAGAGTTTGGAACATTTTTTAAACTAAGTTGGTATGTTCATGTCTTCAGTCATCTGTGTCTGTGCTGGAAGTGATGTTATCAAAGCTTACTTCAGAAGTTCTCAATAATATTATTAGTGAAGATGCCAACTAACATAACAATTTTAGTACCTAAAGCACCTACAAACTGTGATTCTGATGATTTGATACTGAAGTTGTTGACCACAGTACCAGGCCTTGCCATAAAAAAATACTGATAAAGAAACAGAGAATTATTTTTCTAGGCAGTCCTAAGCAGATGACTACATTACTGTCTTCTCTGAAATTTTTGTCATTTAAATAGTTCCAACAGAAGACACTCTGAAGTCTTAACGAACCAGTCTTAAGTCCTTTGCTCACCCCAACTGTGGCTTAATTTTATGTGACAACAAAGGAAAGAAAGTTAAAAAGGAATGGTAATTATGCTGAAAAAAGTTCCATCTATAGTTCCACTCAAAATCCAATCAGCGCCAAATTACTTCTGTTTTCCTCAAAGGTACCTTCAGTAGTACTAATCAAGGCAATGCAACAACTTCCACTGCCAAGGATGATAAAATTGTTTTATAGCCAACAAAAGGCATTCATTGATGCTGTGCCAAAACAAGATGTGCTTCTAATTATTGAAGTTTTCAACTGCTACAGTGCAGGAATTGTTTTAAATAGATGTACCTGAAAGCACACAGTTCTCATCAGGTGTCTTTTACTATGTTAAGACCATCCCAGATACATTTGTTGATCATCAAGATCTGTTTCTATTAAGGAACATCACTTGATCCTATAACAGCAAACAAATTTCAAACTTTTCTTAAAAAAAAAACCATCTACTAAAACTTGCCAGTAGGCAAAACCCAAAAATCTCTGATGCTTGTGGAAGTTGTAGTTTTCACTAAAACAAACCCACAAACACCACAAACAGCTGTTCCAAGCTATTTCTTAGAGTAAAATGTAAGATTAAATTACTATTTTGTTAAAATTTTCAGAGATTTGAGTAATAAAAGGCTTTGAGGCGAGGAAGGGAAAAAATCCTAATGCAGACAAATCTTTTTAAAATCATGTGAGTTGCAATGTTCACCCATCCTGCAGCATATGGTGAAGGAGGTTTTAGGTATTTATAATGTGGGAAGGAAACTAAAAGAACATTTAAAACCGGATAATGTATATCAATGTAAATAAGAATGTAAACAGCATTTTACAATATATAATTGCACAATTTCTTTAATGGAAATACTTAATTTTGGTCTTTTTTATTGCATCCTAAAGGAGTAGTGGTCTTCAAAGACAGTAATGGATAGATGGGTAAGACTGCTTGAAGGAGCCTCTAGAAAGGTGGAAAATTCCTTTTTATTAGAAGCTGGTCTCCAACAGTTTGAAGGTATCATTAGAATACTTATACTGCTACATAGGTCTCTACAACAAACACTTACCGCACTACTGTGCTTTTTTTTCTCTAAAAAGCCAAGTGCTATAAGTGTCTGAAGGATGCAATATTGTGCTTAGTATTGGGTATCCAATGTATGCTTATAAGCTGGGATGAAAGTTTCTTAATTTTCTCTTTATCCAAAAACATCTCTTAGAAACACTTCAGTCTTCACAAGGAAGGACGAACAAGGAATAAGGACAATAGAATGTATTAATTATTTAGGCAATTGTTGTGCAGGATCTTTAGGGAATACATATTAAGGGACATGAGAAAGCAGCTCAGGAATGCAGGGTAATTATCAAAAGAACTAATATAAAAAAAATCAACAATATCAGTTTACAAAAATAAACTGTTTCAGTGTAGGTGAAGAAGGAAGTGTTTATCTAGTAATTTTCAGTATGGGCCCTTTTCCTGGAAGGTATTAACGCACAAGGGGTAGCATTAGAAGGCAGTGTGGTCTAAGGACAGATTTGAAGCTTTTGCTCATCTTAAGGAATTCATCTTTCCGTTAAGCTGAAAACAAGATCTAAATATGCCCTATGATATCTGCAGGTGGATCAGTAATTTATATATAAATAATAAAATCATTAAATAAACAATAATGTATAACTAAAGAGTGAATATAAAGGGGTAGCCTGTGGATGTAGGGAATGTATAGATTACAGCTCTTAAGAAACGTGAAAGGCGAGAAAGAAGTCGACTATACAAGCATAAAAGGACTATACAAGCATAAAAGGAATGCCCCATTAGTTAATAAGGAAAGAGAATGCAAAGTGAAATGCGGAAGAAAAACTGTAGTATATAATGATTTTGTTTTGCATCTCTTTGCATACATTAAAAAAAGGCTAATTGTGATCTATAGATTAGCATGATCATATCAATAGGGAGGAAACATAGCCTCAACAGGGAAAGAACACATTTAGGCAATATGACTTCAAGTTAGCAAAGCCTGATGAAATTCACTCTGGAGTACTTAAGGAACTTGCCAAAACCTCTAGTGATTATTTTGGGGAGCTAGTGGAGAATAGGTGAGATCCTAGAAAACTAAAGTGTAGTGTAGAACTTCTCTCTGATTTTGGGGGTCACATGGAGGGAATGTTAGAGGTCTCTGGAAATTATGAACTAATCGTCTTTGTTTTGTTAACTTAAAAGATACTTGAACAAATTATTAAGCAACCTACAAATATCTGCAAAATAAGTAAAAGTCAGTATTGATTTGTTCTTGAAAAATCCATCTGATTTTCTTCTTTGACATAATAAAGTCTAGTAAAAGAGAGAAAAATAATAGATGTTATAGATCTTGACATCTTCATAAGCAAAGTAGATTAATACAGTCTACAGTAAAATTACCATTTTGTGGAGTGATGGGTCTGTAAGCCCTGTATAGCAGGGAAGAAATTAACTCCAGCAGCAATTAGGAATGTAAAGCTGTAAAGGGACCCATCTGCAGAATACAGTACTGGCAGAAGACTAGGAAGGGAAGAAAGCTGTCTGGAAAAATCCAGTCTGTGAGTAGATTGGGTTCCTAAAGACATCACATGCAGACTCACTGAGGGAAAAAAAGACAACCTCGCCCAAAGCTGTTAATTGCAAAGAAGGCCTCATAAACTGAATAAGACCAGTATGCGTCAACAACAACAGGCAATAGCAGTGCCTGTGGGCAAATTTCTGGTCTGGGACAGGATGGCCCTGACTAGAAGAGGTTATCCCTTTACATTCCTACATTAGCCCAAAGTGTGATAACTCATCGCTTCTGTGCTGAAGGTTATGGAAGGTCTGCTCAGCTTTCTCAAGCGCAGCCATGCCGTTGTCTGAGAATTACAACAGGAATACTAATATATGACTATGAATCAACAACAATGTCTTGGTGCTGGTCACCCAGCAGCAGTGAGTACTGTTGATACAGGCACTGACTGAGGGTGAGGACAGTAAGACTAAAGGCCTGGGCTGGCTGAAATGGCATTGAATGGTGGCCCTAAAGTGTCCAAGGACTTTTCCTTATGTAGGCTACTTAGCTACATACTGGGCATTACATGCGGCCACCTCCTTGGTGCTTTTCCCAGATGCTGATGGTCAGATCATCAGAAATTCTCAACTATTCAGTTTGGGAATGGATAGTAATAACGTCTCTGTCTTAGCTGCTAGTCTTGATATTATACACCTTGCTTGAAAGAGGCTAAACCCAAGAACTAAATCAGTCCTGAGATGACCAGTCTAGCTGTTTTAGAGGGGTTCCCCTGGAACACTTGGCTGTGGAAAGGCAGCAGTTCCACTGATACTGTTCTGAAAATCTGAGTGATGGAGTATTGTCTTGTGATGGGATTACACTGTCACCACTTAAAAGGGAGGTGTGATGATATGTCATCCTTCCAGCCTGAGGGTACCATGGGATAAAAGAAGAACCATCTCGCAGTCATCTCCTGGATGATGATGGAGTTAGCAGCAAACTCCAGATCCTGAGGTAATTCTTCTGTCAATAAGTGAGAGGCAAAGGAATTTACAAATACAAGGAGGTAGATTGGGCTGTGATCAGAGATCCCATTGGTCATCCACATCAAACCACATCTGAAGTTAAGTCAAAGGTTAAAATACCAGGCATACAAGAACAAATACAGGGTATTTAGGACTAGATTCAAATTTTAAACATGGACATGAGTAAGAGGTCACATTTAACAAGGAAAATCTATGAGTAACCCCAGGAGACATCATGTCTCAGAGGTAGTAACTCTGAATTGTAACTTTTCCTCTGAATCTTGTAATCCCCTTCTATATGCTGTATTTTACCGGTAAGAATACGATGGTGGAACCAGTGCTCTGGCTCTTTCTCAGCCTCTTGCTCTTGCTTATTCCCACTAGCTGAGTGTGAATAGGTAGATACTTCTGTTTTGCCACATTGCCTACTAATTTTCCTACAGGAAAATGTTAGGAAGCTGAATTGTTCTTGTTGTCTGACCTGTTCAATCTGTACTGATACTGCTGCACCAACATAAACCCAGAAACCAGCCTATAAGAATTTGACAAATCAGCCAAATGCTGCTCAAGACTCTTCTGCCAGCCATGCCAGCCTTATGCAGTGAGAAACACCAGAGGAAAGGGAAATAATACCTAAGAAATTGAATGAAACATCTCCAGCACAAAAGGCAAGAAGTATCCAGATGGGAGCATATTTCAGAAGAGAGAAAACAGATGGTTATACCTAAATTATCACATCCTGAGTCTGGGAAAAAAAGGATGTTGGTCAATAGGTAATGAGCCTTAGTAAAAGAATTACTATGAACATGTTATGGACATGAATAGGTTGTATTATAAATTGTTATGAATCCAGCACTAGAGGATATCAGCACTCAGAGTCACTGCTGTTCACCTGCTGGGCTCTGTGCCATATAACATCTATTAAACACCTGTTAACCGCTTACAGCTAAGTGGAAGTTTTGCACTAAAGTGTAATCCCATGGCACATAAAATAGCACAGATAGTATGATAGCTATGAAACATTTTGGAAAACAGTGTATGCACCTAAGAAACAGCAGAGAGATTGGGAGTTTGAAGATCAGCAACACAGAGATCCGGATCACTGAATCCCAGCTGTTAACACAATTGCATTATTAACCTATGTTTCAGGTCCATCACACAATGATACTTCAAAAATCTAAATAGTCTTCTCTTATTCTTATCTTTGTAAAGAATCTTGGATTTATATTCCTCTCTGAACAAAGAACCAAAAGCCAATGACTGTTTTACAAACTCATGTACAGTTTCGTCTCTAACCTAGTCTCATTGCTCTGCATTCATTCACTGTGCAGTAGAAATATAATAAAATTACGTTCTGTAAATGAATGCAGATTTTGATCCTATATTGGAACTCATCAGAAGTCATTCAAGATTATGCAAAGAATAGGATAACAACATGAGAGGAACAAACAACAAGGCATGACAAAAATTTTCAATGAGAAAATTTGTTGATTAATGCCTTGAAATGCCAAGAAAGTAGCAGAAATGTGGGCAAAAAGGTTAAGATGCAAGTATTTAAGTAATTATTACAATTTGTTGGAACTTTGGAGCTTTTTAGAAATACCATACAACTTCAGCAAAAGTAATTAAAAATTATACTTTTTGTTTGAGCTGAATATTTTTTAAAAAGATTTAAAATATTGTAGAAGAAAATTAATAGTTCTTTTTGTTCTTGTTGGTGCTGAGAAAATTTTTCATTAGCTCAGACATTTGTGTGGGACACAAAAACCAATTTTTTTGTCTTGGTGTATTAATTAGCACAATTGTGAGTGTAGGGTGGATAAATGAACTTACAAATGGATAAAATTAAAATTTCACCTTTACAAATGGCATTCAGTGTTCTAGACTAAAGCCTTTCAAACCTGATGAAACATGGAGGTAATTAGTACTGAGGTTGCGTTTAATCATTATATTGTCTTATACACCTCTCAGAATGCAATGAATTCAGTTTGATTTTGGTAATCTTTCAAGGAACACATTTCTAAGTATACTAGAAAAAGAAGAAAAACAAATTCAGAAAAATGTGCCTTTGGTTTACAAAAATTATATATATTATACTTTATTATGCTGTCAAATGACATTTTTCAAGTGTAGAGCTATGTATGGTAGATTTTTGAGACTGAGGTTATATTTAATCTCACAAATTTTTTTTTTGTGTAATCTATGCAGTATTTTGCAGACAGCTGTGTTTTCGGTTTTATTTGAATCAAAGGTGGCCATGTCTCAGAGGATGTGTAGTGCTATGCCTCAGATGATATACCCTGTCCTTCATCAAAGTCTTTTGACTTCACAGACTCACAGAACGGTTGAGGTTGAAAGGGACCTCTGGAGGTCATCTGGTCCACCCCTCCTGCTCAAACAAGGGCTACTGTATGAGGATGTTATGGGGGACACTGTCAAAAAAGCCTTACTGAAGTCTAGGAAGACAATATCCACTGCTCTCCCCTCATCTACCAAGCCAGTCGTTTCATCATAGAAGTTTATCAGGTTGGTCAAGCATGACTTCCCCTTGGTGAATCCATGCTGACTGCTCCTGATGACTTCCTTGTCCTTCATGTGACTAGAAACGGTTTCCAGGATGAGTTGTTCCATCACCTTCCCAGGGGTGGGAAGGGATTGAGGTGAGGCTGACCAGCCTGTAGTTCTCTGGGTCCTCCTTCTTGCCCCTTTTGAAGATAGAAGTTCTCCAGTCCTCAAGCATCTCTCCCAATTGCCTTGATCATTCAAAGATAATCAAGAATGGCTTTGCAATGACATCAACTCCTTCAGCACTCATGGGAGCATCCCATCAGGGCCCATGGATTTTTATGTCCAGTTTGCTAAAGTATTCTCTAACCTGTGCCTCATTAATGACCAGCATGGATGATTCTTGTCTGCTTGCAAAATATCATAGAGTTGTATCATAGGTTATCTCCTCTCCAAGATATCCACAAAGTTTAAAGTCTCTTGGATCTCATCACTCATGACTTTTCTTCAGTCTTGGTAAATCATCTGAGGCTGGTTTTGCCACAACAATATTGATGAAGAATTCTGCTACAGCCCTGGACTCCAACTTTCAGCTAGATTGTGTTTGCTCTCCTCCAAACCTCTGACCTCTCTCCCAATGCACTTGTTGTTTTTTTTGTAACCTCAAACACAAGTTGATTATTTTAAGTTCTGCAGCTCTTCATGTCCTAGTTCTACTTGTTTTCTCTTGTTCTGTGTAGGACAAGTTTTCTTTTTATCACTTGTCCATCATCCACTTGCCAAGTTTTCAAATAAGCACTGTCACAGTTTTCTGCACTGCTTTCCCACTTTGGAGGAGCTCCCTGAAGATTTCGCATATTCATCTGCATGTCTCCCCTCACCTTCCTCAATCTCTCCACTATGTGTCAGGCTGAGCCCAGTACAAGCCTGTTGTTTCCAGTTCTGTCTTTCTGTATGTACTGTCTTACACACAGATTCCATGTTTGTTCAGTGCCCAGTATGATCAGGTTTTAGGATAATTAACACGACCATACAAATAGTGCTAATATGGTAGAAGAGTATGGATTCATACCCATCAACAGATTACATATCACTTCAACTGCAAGCAACACTAGGGAATTCGTAGTGCTGTGTCACAGGTGAAAGTGGTTAAAACACTGCATCTTCATTGCCCCATGAGATGTCCCAATTTTTTATTGCTATTCATAAGTAGAAATAACTGTTCTAGGTGATATTTCTTGAGGGATTTACTCTGAAAGATTCCTAGGCCAGCATTATTGTCAGTTATTGCTGATTTATTCAGGAATATCAGTTGTTTAAACATGAGTTCATTTTATTTAATGCTTTGTTAACAGAATAATTTTATTTTAGATCAACAACAGTGTTCTAACCTGAGACCTCCCTTTGCAGCTCTTTATAAAACCAGGCCACAAACTGTTCTTCATTTTGCCAGCAAGTACTTGATTATACTAACCTTAATTGTGCCGTACAATAGTTCATCACAAAAAAAAAAAATTCCCCTATTCAAGGCAATGAGATTGTCAGAGTTCAATGTAAAAACAGGAAAATGACTGCGTGTTAAAGGCAAGGCTAAGATGCAGGAAGCACTACCTATATCTCCAAGTTCACTCCAAATTTTCACTGTGTTCTTTGCTAAGTCGCTGAGGACAAAAAAAGTAAGATATTTGGGCACCCAGATCTGAAAAGAAGAACTGAAGAGCCTTTAAGTAGGACTTCTTTACCCTTTGGATACCTGGATCCAAAACTGAATTCCAGAAACTCCCGCACATTGGGCTGCCTAATCAGAGTGCAGAAAAACTTACCAGAAAGAGCAAGCAAAAGTAAATGTACATCTATAGCCTGTCTGCCTAAAGAAGGAGGGTTTGGATTCTGGTGTATATTTGATATAAATAAATGAGCAATCCCAGGGCTCCCGTCTGCCTCAAATCATGTAACAGCTAGTTTGCAGAGTCATGTGCTGGTCATAAAGCAAGGTCTCTTAGTCACCACTGTGCTGCCTAGCAGATAGGCATCATCATGCTCTGGCTTGTGAAAAAACATTACTCTTGCCTGTTTGTACAGAAGACTGAGTTGTAATCGTAAGTGGATGAATGCTCTGACCTGCATACCGAAGTCAGGCATCTAAGTCTTGAAGTGAGGCAAAGTTTTAGACAAATTCTTGTTGACAAAACTTTCTATATTTTTTAGCTTACTGAGTGTGACAGGTGCAGTCGACCCCCTAACCAAACTAGCAGTGGTTTGGTACGGGCTCCAAAGGAGGTAAAGGCCTGAGCCATAGCTGGGCCAAGAATTCCTTTAGTTTCAATCTGTTCTCTGAAAACCCACAGAGGAGCAGAGTGACACAGTGAGCATCGATGCATATGAGCTTGGAACACCGATCGTGCGATTACCACACGAATAGCGGGTGCCTTTTCCAGGACTCATTTATCAAGGAACAAAGAAAGTTGTGGGTACAAGGAGTCTCATGCATACCTTTCCCATCACGTGTAATTTGACTATAAGCTAACCTCTTTACTCCATAAATATGACAGCCTAGGTGAGCCTTCTTTGAGCTCTCCCTGCTAGGCAGCGTAGCTGCATGGCGGTGGTCTCCCCTTGAGCTGGACGCCTCTCAAGGTTGCTCCTTGAGGCAGAGAGACTTTTTACCAGCAGCAGATCTTTGGTAAGTGACTGATATCGCGCATAACCTTGTAGAATGGTAACTTTGATTTTGTCTTGGTAACTTTGATTTGTGCCTAGGTAGTTTTGAATCATTGTTCAAATGATTGTGCTGTACAGTAATAGAGTGAACCTTGCCATCGAACTTTGTTAAGTCGCATTTTTACAACGTCAGATTAAAAGCACTTTTGCTAATACCTCTGACAGTGGTTCTTTAAGCGATCTAAATCACCCATTTGCGACAAATTGGCATAGTCGGCAGGATCTTAAATCAGGATTCATGATACTGAGAACCTATTCTGAACACAGCTCAGCTTATACCACTTTTTGAGGTTCTCCATCTTAAACACAGAGGGTTTTTTGCATCAGGTACCAAAAAATTTATGGATTCCACTAAATCTCTTATCGTTATTATTCCTAAAAGCATAAATGCATAGCAGTAATGCAAACCTGAAAGATACGTTTATCTGGCTTACTGTGTCTCAGGTCACATTTAAATGCTGAAGAGCAGCATGAAGGTCCTGTAAGCATAGATACATTCACCTGGCATGATGCTGAGATACTGCAGCGATGAGGGTCTTAATACAACTGTGGCCTTCACATGTCCTCAGCAAATCCACCCCTGTTCACGTAAGTACGTAAGTAGAAAGAGTATCAGAAGCTGGCTCTGTCTATGGTGGAAAACAGTCTGTGGAGATCCTAGGAAAGTGAACATGAGCTTTGCTAAAATAAGATGCAGCAACTGAGTCAATATAACTCTTATTATACACAAAATACACATAAAATACTACTTACCAAATGCTTTATTGGTACTAAACTAAGCTCTATTGTAAATGTTGTCAATATGCATTGGTATATTTTCTTTTCCTGGGTGACATTTTTTGCATGTAAGGCACTAAAGCTTCACATTTATAAATAAAACACATTCAAGAGTGTATCATAACTATAAAAATATGTAGGGGCTTTATAATTATATAAAAACTTCGATAAGTCATTTGAGTTTGCTATGAACATGAGTACCATAGTGCACATGGTTTAATCAATACACTTTTCAAAGGGGCCTCATTTGGGAAAATGCAAAAGCCATATCTTGCAGTCAGTAATAAATATTTCATTAAATTATCTCTAATTTAACTTTCACTCCCATTGGCAAACCTCTAGTGGTACATACTTTTTTCCTCTTGATTTTATTGCCCTGGTAACATGCAATCATCTCACAGTCCTTTGCTTTCTGATCTATGGTATATTGCCTTGCCTTAGATTAATCTCATAGTCATTACCTCATTTAAGTAGGTAATATTTGACCATCTAATCAGCTTAAAGGAACTTGAGTAGAATAATATGGGCTTACATTTGGCATTCAGAAACATTTGTGAAAAAATGAGAAAGTGATTTGACAAAAATATATCATCTAAATTATTCTCTTTATGCATGAAAATGCACATTGCTTTTACTGACATAATTAAATTGCCTATGTATCTGAATTTTTAATAATGAAAAAGCAAACCCTAGAGTGTTTAGATTATTTACTACGTTCATTTAAAGCAAAGAATTCAGCAGTACCTGTTCAGGCATTTACTCTTCTTGTGGAATGTAGACAGAACAAAATCAGTGCCATAGCTTTTTAGGGTGGCAGATTTCATAGAGATTTGTTATTTTTTTTGTTTTAAGCGCTCCTTTTCATTTGCTGCTTGCATTTGTGTATACTAATTATGTGAAAAGGAAAAGTTCAGTTTATCTTGTCATCCAGCCGTAAGTAGTATGCTCAGTTTTCAAACTTGTCAAGTTGCAGTTTTTGATAGATAAACAACAAATTTTTTCAGGGCTTTTATGTGTTTTCTGGGCAGATAGTAAAGGCTTCTAGGTGCTCTTGGAAACCGAATTTAGACCTTGCAAATTAATATGATGCCAGGTTTTTGACTGGCAGGTAAGAATTGCTGCTTTTTTGGTGGCTATTACAGCATTTGCACCTTGGGACAATGGGGATGCTGCCCATCTAGAAGATAAAAGTTCTTCAGAAATTGTAAGGAAAATGAATATAGTGTCAAATAGGGTCTCATAAGATTTGTCTACAAATAGGACACGGAACACTAAGAATTTAAGTCCAAATTAATTTTTAAAGCACATTAGCAGTATGAAAAGAATTCCCGAAGTGAACGTTGCCTCTGCAGGCTGGTTTTCCTCCCTGTGTGTCACAGTGAAGCAATGCTATAGGTTAGATGTGTCATCAGTGATCTAAATTGAATTGACACTAATGTTTACCTGTAAAGGTTTAGTTACTTGCTTTTGTTTGTAAAAAGACCCTTGCCTTGCTTAGACTGAAGGTTAGATAACATGCATTTGTTAAGACATCTGCTCAGTTCTTTATATGTAATCTGTTCTCTATGAAGCTTCATTTCTCATTCCCTGCACATTATCCAGCCTCAACTTCTTTGGATGCTTGCCTCATTCACTAGATACTATCCTTCTTCTCCAAAAATATGTCAGTAGCTTTCCACATTGCATCCTACTGCTTTCTCGCATTCTTAGTTTATTTTAAAATTAACAAAAATTCAGGAATTTCAAAAATTTCTATACTATGTATTTATTTTGACATAATCAAAGTTTTGACAGGCATGCAAACTTGGTCCTGTCTGCCTAAATCCTGGGTGGAAGAACTAATCCTACAAAACCAAAACCCTGCCCTTCTTCAGCTGCAATTTCCAGGACTTTTGCAAGGCCTTCAGCAAATGTGCATAGTAGCAGTGCAGTAAACCATGAATCCTTCTCACAGTCCTCTAGCTCTCTAAAGAAAAGTATGATTCACATTTACCTATTATTCAGTATTGTAATATGGCCAATTGTCAGGGTTTCTTTTGCTTTTAACAGTCTGGGTATTCTAGCATAGGGGATAGAAAGATCTATATTGCTTTTTATGACAGAGTTTCAGATACTCGCCATTGTGAAATAATGTCTCAGTATGACAAGAACTATTTGTTATGAAGTACCTATGAAAGTACCCACCAGTGAAGACATGCTGGACTGAAGATACTCAAGATACTGAAGTTACACCAACTTCACTTGCCATATGGTCTTTTTTTTTTTTCCTTGTAGATATTGGGTGTTTTAAGCTTACAACAGAAGCTTTCTGAATCTGGAACTCCAGTGCAGTTCTTCTCAACACTACTCCCCAAGAAACACTTCTGAGTTGAGTGAATTGGTGGTAAGTCCTACACTGAGACTTACCTGCTACTTTGAGAGATAATTTATGACTACCATCACACAGTAATTTTAGCAGGACTTGTTCTGATACTGCTGTAACATCCATTTGTCATTTAGCCTGTTGATTAGCCGTTCATCTTCTCGAGAGAAGAATACTAGACATTTTCCTTTGGAAAAGGGGCAAACAAAAATTCCATGCACTAAAACCCTAAAGTGTCCCATCGGTTTAATTTGGATACTACAAATGCTAGAACGTCGCTTCAGGAAATACACTACATTTTATATATCTATGCTTCTGTAACATGATTTCAGAGCCTAGTAGTTGTTAGAAAGATATAATTACTGTTATAACTCACTCAGTTACCCAAATTAGGTTGCATGTGCAATCCAAATATAAAAAAAAAGTCAGAGCATACCCTCCTGAGCAAAGCAAAATTGTAACCCTAGTGAAGGAATGTTTGATTATCTGATTTTACAGCTGTTTGTGTCTGTAGTAAAGAACATGATTTAAATATGAAAAAAAAGTTGTTTATCTTCAAAGGTAGTACAATCAGTGTTAATTGGCAGGAAAAACCCCCATAGATCTATCCTAGTGGCTTGTCTGCAAAGTACATTGAAAGAAGAAACTGTAAAAAGGCCTCTGGGCTATAAAATAGAGTAAACAAAGACATTATACATTTAGAAAATAATAATGCAAACCACAGGAAAGAATGTGTGAAGAAGAACGTGAAACCTTTTCTCATAGCTAAATATAATAAAAGGAGAGTATTCAGAGTATAAAGCTGCCTTTGTAATGGGAAATTGCTAATTGTTTTGAGACTCATTGTATTATTTATGCTGCCACAGTGCACTGCCATTAAAATTATGGACCTGTGTTATCTGTGTGGTATACTCAAGCCCAAAGTGTTGCAATTTATATATTAAGTTTCACTACTTGTACACAAGTTTAAAAAAAAAAGCTCTGAAATGCAATAGCTCCCAAAAGTGTCTGGTGACAGTGGAGATACTGTTTGTTCCTCTAGATGAGATGCATATATTCAGTGTCATTTTAGTTTTCAGACACTGTAGGGAAGAAGGATCATGGGTTTCTGATTTCTCCTTTCCCACATGGCAGCGTTCGTCCTCTGGTGATGTCAGGAAAGAACAGTGTTTATACTTCTCTTTGCACTGGAAACTGAAATAAAAGATGTCAGAACATAAGAGGCTGCTAGAGGCATTTTTCACATTCATCCATTCCTGAAGGGAAGACATTTTGCCAATGGGTGGGTATTTAAAAGACTTCTGTCCCTTCATGCTCAATCTGTGTTTTTTCAAGCTTATCCTTCTGGGTTTGTTTCTTGACCATTGGTTTTTTATTATTATTTTTGGGCAGTCTAGCTATGGTTCACATGCCTAGAGCATAAGATTTGGAACATGACAATGTTCTTTGGAATAGGGACTCTTCAATATGGGCTACTTACAGGAGAGACCTGGATGAAAAAATAAAGTACTTAAATTACTTGCCTGGGAAGGAAATTAAGATATCGGTATGATACCACATTTATAATGACAACCTGCTTAAGTTTAACTGTTGGGTATCCCAAACTCTCTCTGTTCTCTTCCTGAATAGCTTGCTTAATTCTTTTGTTCAAGGAGTTCCTGGCTTGGGGTTCTGATCTTGAGAGTTTTGTAAGCCTCAGATACTTATGTTGGTCAGCTTCTGTAAAATTGGAAGCCAAGTTCTGCTTGGAGCTGAAACAGTCAGGTCATAGACTTCTGATGCCAGACAGCCAGGAACCCAAGGGTAGACTGCACAGAAATTCTTTAAGGTGCTGGTAGTCTTGGGATCCCAAATGCTATTCACTTCCCTTGATCTGCTCCTCTTTGGAAGGAGGCAACTTGAAAGCCTGTAAATTCCCAAGAATGGATTAGTCTGCCTCCTGGAATTATTTTAGAATAACAGACCCAGTCTGGGAACTTGGATAGTGCATGGCAGGATGATAAAAACTTAAGACAGTATCTGATGGAAGTCTGCTTGTGACTTAGCAAAAGTTTGCCAAAACTTCATGTTCCCTTCAAAAGGTCATTGCTGATATATCTTAATTGTATGGAAAAAAATCTTTTACTGAAGAGTTCTCAAATGTCTTGATTAATGATACTTAACCCATATTAACTACTCTCTGGGGTTTTAGTCCAAATTGAGTTAAAAAGACATGAAAAGCCTGGCTATTGCCATAAACATATTGGGGCTGAGAAGTAAATACAGATGTTCAGAGTTCATCATTTCGAAGTGGAATGAAAAATTTTACATTGATGATCAAAATCATCATTTTTATTTGATAGCATAAATTCACTTAATGGAGCATAATGAGGAAGTTAAATTAATGCCTCCTGATTTCTAACCTCTTGTTCCATTCATTATCCTTCTTTGATTTCCACTAAATATAACGATGCCCCCACTTCCAGATGTTTCTTTATTAAATTCCTTCCAGGAGAGACAAAAAACACGAGTCATCCCAAATGCTGAAAGTTCTCAACTCATTATCACATTTTACATATCATACAGGCATACTGACAATGTTAATTAGTGAGAAACGCTTGATTGTTCTTTAATTACTCTGCCAAAAGCCAGTACAAAATACGAAGTCACAAATTATATGACATATAAGTGGATTGGTTTTAATGATATCTTCATGTACCAACATGCATATTTCATTACTAAGCTTTAGTTATTAGCATTTTAATGTGGCCATTAATAATAAAAACACTGGGTTATGTACATGAATAAGAAAATTATTACTGCAGAATTTTAAAAGACACCTGACACAATGGTGCAGTTTTATGTGTTACAAAGTTCCCAATATCAGCATCAGGACAGGGTGTGCAGATTGTAAAGCTCTTCCTAACTATCACCCTAACAGTCATGTAATTAAGTATTTTATGAAATGGCTCCTTATTGAAAAATATACAGCCTGTGCAACAGAGTATACTCCTCAGAACACACCCTGTTGGGTAGAGGGTCAAATCTGTCTTATTTTCTCTGGCCCTGAAGATCTGGCTTTCTGAAAAGTAGTGTTCAGCTTTGGGGAGGATTCCTCTTGCAGTTATAAGAGATTTCTCCTGCATCTGTAGGTTTAAGACTGAGATGAGAGTCGGATGCAAGTCCCTGACTTTCTGCATGCTCCGATAGCAGGTTATTATGCATAAAATGAAAACAGTAAGCTCCCCAAGTTGTCTTTCCAAGAAAAGATTGAGCATCCATTGACTGAAACAAGTCTCATCCCCTTTTACATAGAACACATTTTTAGAACAGTGCTATACCACCTCGAGTAAAATGACTATTGTTACTGACTCATAATAAGACAATGTTAGTTTAATTTATTATATTTGTTTGTTTATTACTATCATATTATGAAGATGACATTTATGTATCAGCTTTGATTTGAGCAAATAACTTTGACATTCAGCAACAAAAGGTCACTCTCTCAATTTTGCTTTGAAGTTTAAAGTTCTGTAATTCAAATATGAACAAACTTTCTTCTCTTTACCTGCCCCCTGTTTTTTACTACAGGATAGGAATAGCCATGTGAAATCAAAAAGAATTGCATATATCTGGTGGTGGGATAGTCATATATTTTCTATCATTTGTCTATTCTTTAAAACCAAAAAAGGGAGACAAGACATTTCAATCGGATTTAATAAAGAGGAAAAGCCATCAATACCCATTGTGTAAGTACGAAAACAACTGGGCTTGCCATTTTTTTCTTCGGTTTTATAATACTGTCATTTCACAGAAGAGTTCTCAGCTGCAATACCTCTTTCTCTATACCTACATTCAAGAGCGCTTTTGTCCTGAATAATTAAAAAGTCTATTGTAATCGCCTTTTCATTATATCTAGTGCACTGCAAAAATGTCATATTTTACTTTGCTAAATACAATTAAAAAATCTAGGAGAAGCAGATGGTTTGGCATTTTGAAGAAGGTAGACTGCAGAAGGATGCTGAGTTCATTCACAGGGTTGCCTTCTTCAATTCGAAAAGATCCCTTGTTCATCCCAGTGAGGAGCTGGGAATACTATAGGACTGATGATCTCACTCTTCACAATTAATTATACACGCATAATCACTTTGATAATCTTCCAAAAGCTGAGACGTTACATTCTTGAAGGAAAGCCAAGGACTTCTGTACTGTAACATGACACAAGAGAATGGATTTTGAGCAGAGAGATTAGGATAACAGGTGAGAATCAACAAACGCTCTTTGGACCAGAATGCCCTTTTAATTTTCCAAAGGGAAAATCCTGATCCACTACTGAAAAATCCTGATTTAGAAAATCTGGAATACTGTCTTCTAGGCTAAAGGAGAATAACTGAAAGCTTTCAGACAGAGAAATGACTGGCTATATGGTTGTATTTTGAGCATATTCCTAGGTATTCCTAGGTATTCCTAGGAACTTTAAAGCTGAGCTGACTTTTATTTTTTGCTCACTTGTGTGCAGTTCTAGAGAAAAAAAGTGGTGCTTTAGAGGAATGGATACTGTGCAAAGATGACTCTTTGTGAAAGCTTTTATGTGTATTTAATTAATTGAGGGCTTTAGTTTTGCAATCAGAATGTAGGGATAGAAAGCTGTCGTTCATCTTTGATTCTGAGTGAGTTTTTCACTCTTAGTATGACTCACCTTTTCTTTGCAATGGGAAAGACAGCTCATGGTCCATAGTGCCAAGTGAGAATGAATGCATTAAAAAAATTCTGAAGGTGGCTGCAAGTGTTAATGATTTCCCTTTGTTTCTCTCTGGTGGCTGAGGCTATTTATTGCCTGCCAGTTTTGCTTGCCCATTTTCAGATATTGCCAACCTTCATTGAAATGATGTGGAAAATGTTTCTATTAAGAACAGGAAACAAATACTCTATGCTAATGTAATTTAATCTTTAATTATTTGCTCATGTATTATTTTTCCAAAGCCTCCTGGCTTACAAGAACGCAAATACGTGGCACTTATTTAATGATCAGCTTCCTGTCTCATAGTTCTGTGAATGACCCTTTCCTGATTTACTAGACATTGTTCAAACTATGCTTTGAAGACAGAAGCAGGAATTTCTTACTTTTTCTGTCACTGGTCTGTCCTTTTCACAAGAAATTTATTTATATAGACAACATTTTGTGAAGTAAAGGATATGATGTTTTCCCATTTTACAGATGTGAAACTATTCAGTCAAAAGGATACATTAAAACTGTGGCTGAACAGTTTAACAAATGTAGGGCTTGTCTTCCCTTCTTTTGTACGAAATGTTTTGGGGAAGCCCAAAGCCCAGCTCCTGTATCCTCAGGTGGAGCTGTGCAGATGAAATATCGAAGCAGAAACATGGACAATTTCACTTTCAAGAGAATTTCAGCTTGAATGCTGATTTGGTAAATCTGAAGCTACTGGTAACAAGTGGAAATGGAAGCATTGCCACAAAAGGAAGGCACACAAAATTTGGCCGTTATATGTTGTTTGGTGGTAGCCAGCTGGCTAATAGCACAGATGTGTTGGCTACTCGGTTAGCAGATTTACAGCCCTCAGCTGCAGAATATGCTGATTCTTCCCCATTGAAGTGACACAAGGAGGTAGAGGGAGGGAAAAAGGAAGCTGAAGGTAAGAAATAAAGGATCAAAGGGTACAAACCTCCAGGAAACTAGGCTTTATTAGAGTCACTATGCTCAGAACAACTTATCCAGCTGTGATACAGGGCTGAAATGGTCAGAAGGCTTTTGGTCTTGGTTTGGATTGAGAGGCAGTTAGACTGTGGAGATGTTAAGGGCAGGATGCCAATATCGGATACTTTATCTAAATGCTTTCTGTCTTCTTTGCCCCATCAGTCTCCTACTTAAGCAATTTTCTGACTTGGAGTTTTGTTATCAGATTTTTCAGTAACCTCATACATGCTGTGTGCTAGCAAGGGCAGTGTGCTATATAAGAACCTGGTAATAGAAACTTGAACTGTTCTGTATTATAAATGTGCTGTACTTTGTCATTGTGATAAAGTGAGAACCATGTGCATACCATACTTTCAGTTCTTTACGTAGTGACTAGGTTGGCTTACACATTTACATAGCTTCATATTGTGAAGTTTTCCCTTTCAGTAAGGAGGGACAAAGCTATTTTTATGTTCACTGAAATGTAAATAATCCTAATCTTATCCAAGGACAGAAAGATTTGGATAGTGTGCTATAGGGATTTCATCTCAGACCAGCATCATGGGAAATTTATGAGGTGCTTAAAGTGCTATATCTCAAGGTGACCTGGAAAATGTCTCCATTTGATTCGGAAGCATCACTTGTCTGTTTAATACTTTTAATTTTTTGTGTTTATTAACCTCCTGACATATACAGGTCCTTGCCAGCAAAAACTGAAATTTGGTGGGTATTAATACATACATATTTATTGGGGGTACCACAATGGCATTTTCAGTTGTGGTTACACAAGCTGAAGGTAGTAAAAACAAAACAAATCCAAAAAACATCACAGCCCCAGGAGAGATAAGTGAGATTTGTCCATTTGAGACTTCTGGAAGGAGGCTGCACAGAGGATACTGTGCAGTCATAAATTTGTAATGTGTAGCCATTGCGGCTGGGGGGATAAATATTCAGTACCTGTTATTACCTGATAAAGTCATACATATGTATGGATGCATTTTATGTGATAATTACAGAATCTAGTTTTAGCATCTGCTTTTACCTGATAAACCAACTTTATTATTTTAAATAAAGGAAAAGCAATAATTCACAAGCTACAGACACCATGAAGATGTGAAACAAAGCTATGAAAGAGGAGGGAGGAAAGAAGGACGATGTTTCAGATCCACATACCCTGTTAAACAGGAGGCCATGCAAAAAAGAACTACGTGTGCTTGCTTTCTATATGGTTTATTGGAAATATTCCTGCCTGCTTTCAGAGTACATTTGTGAACAATTGAACCAAGTTTAATTTTAAATAAAATAGAATCACGGACAAATCTGGCCATACCAAATGTGTGTATTTTGGGGATCAATTCTAAATATGAGTGCTTACTAGGATAGCTGATTTTTATAGCCCACCTCTGACAGAGAATTTGACCAATGTATTTTGATAATCCATTGTCACAATGGTCAGATAACAGCTGACAAATAAATAATAAGAAAAGAGAAGTTAAGAATTGCTATTTTACATTACAGCCTTAGTCTTGGGCCATAATGTGTGCATGCTATTTCACCAAGTGCAAAATATTTGGAGTCCTTACTTTTCCTCCCCAGCAGAGGTGGTGGGAGGAACTGATCTGAGCTTCAGATTGTTTCCTTGCCTGCTGATAAGGTGAGAAGCAGTTTTAGAAGGTACTGCCCTTTTCAGAGCTTTTAAACTCCCACTGCAATTTGTCAGCATAAATTATTTTCTGCCTTTTCTAAGTGCCATTTCCTTAAAAAATTCCTCTTTGATGAGGGATGTATCTTAGCAAGGTGGCCCCATGAAATACAGAAGCATTTTTGTGATAAAATGGAGAATGACATATAAAATAAATTAGTATCTTCTGTACATTAGAAAAGTACAGGAAGGAACCCAGTGATCCCAGAATTTTTTGGTGGGGTTTGAGTCTATGCTGTGTCTTACTCTTTTTAAGAAAGATGCCTGACTGCTTGTGGTGTAGAAAAGCATTCTGGTACCACTGGCATTCATGCAACCCCTTCCTTTGAACTCCTATTTTGGCTGCCACTGTTTCACCCTGCTGCTACTGCCTTCTCACAGACCCTTTTACTGAGCAGCAGTTTGCACACATTTCCTCCTGCCTGGTGCCCATTTCAGTTGTCCTCGTCACACGGCTGATCACAGCCCTTTGTTCCTGCCGACAGAGCCTGGCAGATGGGCTGTGTGGCATAAAAGCCTTTGATTCTGGGTGGAAAGGCATGCGGGTTGAGTCCTATGGGAGGGATGGAGTACTTAACTAACTACACGGCTCATGGGAAATACATCCCCACACCTGATATTCATAGGTTAATGTCAAACCTGTAAATATCTGTAGAATTAATTTGAACATGACACTCCTACCTTTATTTTTCAAAGGGCTTGGAGTCGCTGGTGGAAATCTGGTATTTCATCAGGTGTGAAGGCAAATTAACCATTCTTTCATTCTTTGAAAGAATAAATGTGTTTGCTTATCTGAATAAATTTTCTATTCCTTTAAAGCTCCTTCATAATGCAAATGTGAAGTAAGGATGATAACTTCTTTGCCTTATTGAGTTTTATTCTGCAGCAAAGACATTTTTTACAACATCTCAGCTATGTGAGGCCTTCTGTCACTCTTTCTCCCTACCCTTTTATATGGGCAGCCCGAGGAAAAAAGGCCAAAGCAGAGGTTTGCCTTTTCTCCTCAGTGACAAATCCCTGAGAGTCCATTGCCAGCTGAAATATAATGGTTCTGTCTTGAGGCAACTCGGGATTTCCTTACATTGAGATGGTTATAATTAACTCCCTGATGATCCTGTCACCCCTCCTTCTCTGTCACACCAGGTTGGTCTTATGTGAAATCCCTCAAGGCTGTTCCAACAGCCTGCTGGACAGAGCCAGGCAGACTGAGCATGCTGCAGCACCCTTCTAATGAGCGGTCACTCAGCCTAAAAGATGTTGCAATTGAAGTACAAGATGTAACATGTTCTCCTTTCTCGGGAATATTTAAAGTATGGTCCTGACAGAATTAGTACTCATCTTGATGCTATGCATGATTTGCATCAATAATCAAAAAATGAATTATAAAGTGATTACTGATAAAACTCATGAAAGACACAAAAATGACAGAAACAATAATTAAAAGAAGCAGGTGGTTAATGTGAATTTGTGACTGGGTATTTTATTGGAACCAAATACAGATCGTATATTTAAGGACGAAGAATTCAGCCTGTATCTACAAGTTTAGAGATTCTGTCCATGAAAGCAGTGACTTTGAAACCACCTAGGTTTCATAGAGTGCCTATGTTGATACCTTAATTCAGATGAGGAGCGTGCTTTTGAAACTAGTTTCCCAGTTATCCCATTACCCTTTAGTTTGTTTTGTGGGGCATCCACTCTGAGAGGCCAGGCTGGATATAGTCCAAAGTAATATCTGCAGAGTGGGCATGTAAGTAAGTGTGCAGTGTGCGCATGCGGCGGCATGAGAGTTCCCTGTGTGACGTGATAGCAAAAAGGGTTGATGGGCTCCTTGATGTGTAAACACAGTCTGTAGGATAAGAGATCATTTTGCAAATAGGTATGGATTTATTTACGGTTATGTGACTGGGATATTGCATACAGTTCTAGCATCCACAGTTTCAATGGATTATAAATATGCAACCATAAATTATGAAGCTGATTCAAAAAGATATCTTAGAGCAAGAGACATAGCCATCTGGATCTGTAAAGTGGTGGGGTTCTTTTGTTTGTTTGTTTGTTTGTTTTAAAGTTTGATTATTGTGAATAAGGATCTTCAAGAAAGTTATTATGGACTAAGAAGCTTTTTAACATACTTGGCAAAAGGTATGATGTAGACCCGTGGCTGGAAGATAGTTTGACAAATTTAAATTGGTGATATGCATCACTTTTTTTTAATGTTTGGGATTATTAATATTTGGTACGAGCTTTCCTGGGAAGAGATGGATTTTCTTTCTCTTGATGTCCTCAGATCAAGACAGAATGCCTTCCTGGAAGACGTACCCTAGCTAAGCACAAATTATAGGTCCCACTGCAGGGAGAACTGTGATACACAGCAGGTTGAACTAAATAATGTCAGATGAGTAGTCCTTTCTGGCCCTAAAATCTATGAATCTGTGTTATCAAATTTATATATGCCAACCTCTTACACAACTGAAACCTAATTTTGAGCCGCTTTATAACCACAAGTTACCTGACACCTATGTTATCAAGTTCCTAGCATGCTCTTATTGCTGGAATTAGTATCTCTCTGTCCCGCACACTCTCAAGGCACTTCTTCCAGCCAGTGCATTCATGAAGATAAGGTATTCTCCAAACAAAAGAGCACAATGCTCTTTTGACAGGTGGTGCTGTGATGTAACCTGAATTAATCAAACGTACTGCTTGGGATTTTTTCCAAAGAGCCTGACAAGGGCACTCACTAGCTGAGAGGGGGGGAAAAACGTGGTTAAAAGTAGAGCTGATATTCTTTCCCGCAACTGAATTTGTCATTTCATTTTACCTCGGAATGTTTTCAGCACCTAATAACCTTATCAAATTTTAACCTTTTCTGCTAAAATCTGCCATAGGATTTTTTGCTTTTCTTTTCCACCCCCCCAGGGAATGAGATTAAACCCAGTAGCTGTATTCCTAGTAACTATAATTTTTTTTCTTTCAGAAGCTTCAGTGCTCCATGTGTCACCATGAGAGAGAGTTGACACTTGAAAGGAAGATAAATGATTATATTGGGTGGGTAGACGTTTCATAACACTGTTTAGAGAGAGCTGCCTTTCTTCTGTTACCATAAAAAAACCCAAACCTCTTTGATTCTGGCCTCTAAACACTGAATACTTAAAGAGTCTTGGAGACTGAACTGTTGGTGAAGGGAATGGGTCAAGGCACTTTCCATTCTTAGATCTAGTTTTGAGTGATTTAGAGTAGGTGTTATGAATAGAATTGATCTATAAGTAAGGTTTATTAACGTAGGGCCATAGATCTGTAGTTCTGTAGATTTCTAAACATTAGATGGAAAATAGGGGAGTGCAAATGAACCCAACATTCACAACAGCTCTCACAACAATAAATAAGAGATAATTTTACCTGAAAAGTTAAACAGTCTATAACATGAGAAAAGCAATTCAGATATGACACAGAAAATCCATATGATGCACAAATATATAATATATGCAGTTAGTGAACATATAAATAATAATGAAACCAAATAAATAAGAATAATTTTTAAATACAATAGTATTGTGAGCAATCTCATTTTTCTGATTTTTGCCTGTGGAAAGGTCTCTGTCTCACAGACCTGTCTCTAAGATCCCTGATTTTTCCCTGTTGTCTAACTTCCTAGTCACCTAAGTAAAACTAGACTGATTTAAGCTGCTTGTGTAGCAGCTTGTGCAGACTTGTATATGCTAAATCGCTATCTTTCTTATTCTATCTCCAAGTAGTTATCAAATATTATTTTCAAAATTACTTTATACTAAATAGTGCATGTACTACCAACTAAAAGAGTGGTGAGTAAATGATAGCGTTATATCTCTCCTGCAAACCACAAATATTCGTATAATGGACGTAAACCCAACAGTAAATAAAGCCTTTCAGGTATCGCGGTTACATGTCAATAATATTTACAGAGGGGTTTGATTCACTTTTCTCCATAGTGATATATAAATTGAGATATGATATCTTTTCCAAAAAGTTCCTTAGAATACACTTAATTTTTTTGCCTGCGTTGACGGAAGCTCGAAAAATAAAATTCGTTGCTGAAGTGCTTTATTAACATTCTTACTGCTCAGTGACATGGTCTGTTGTTTGTGCCTTGCAAATTAATAGCATCAAGGCCAGTTGCCTGGAGACAGCATAAGTATTTCTGTGTTTAGAAATGAAAGGAGCTCTGGGAATTATATGAAAAATATGTTTAATTAAGTAGGGACAAGTATGGAATTAAATGCATTTAATTTAAGGACACTTTAGAAGGCGCCTCACTTTATGTGTTTGTAGCTGGTGCAGAAGCTGTCCCATTAAGTTGAATCTGCTGTCCAATTCCATTCTTATTTTCTCAACTAAATACATTTTCAGCTCAAAAACAATATAACAAGTGGGAGTAAATTTGGCCAGGAGATTGAGGCTTATGTTATTTTTTATTCCAGTTGACTCTATCCAGATTTACTCCATAAGCAAATACGTTTCTCTCCTGACTCAGAGTTACTGTAACTCAGAGAGAAATGCCTGGAGTTGTGTAAACTGGGTTGCTATTCACCCAACCCCATGCCAAGTATCTCTATTATAGTCACTTTCCTCACTTCTTAAATGGGTTGCCAGGGAAAAAATCATAGAAAGCAGTGCCCTGAGTTGAAAAATAATAGGAGTTTGTTTACAAACATTCTTCCGCATTAAGATATACTTTTGAGCCTATTCTGCATAGTGATACAGCCTATTTCTGATAAAAGATGCTCTGCACCTACGAAGCTCCTCCTCCTAAGCTGGTCTGCGGCCAGCTGAGAGCAGCGCCTCAGAAGCAATGAAGCAAGGGGTTTGTGCTCTTCTGAGAGTCAGTGACATCAGCCGCCGCTGCAGGCATGTGCTTCTCCTTCCCATTGCGCCCTGTCAAAATACCATGGTCAAACGACACGGCAGACAGCTGAGGTAGCTTTTGGAAATTTTCATTGCAGTGCTTTGTTAATCAAAATTAAAAAAAGGGGTGAAGCTCAAGAGTTATGAAGACACATCTTAGCATAACAAGTGTTATGGTTGTTATGCTTGTAGAAATGTGTAATAAGTACTGTTAACAACTAAGCTTTTATTTGTTACTTGAAGTATGCTGAGCTGCCCAAAGCTTTCCTGCTGTTCTATGTCTGATGATTTTTAGTATGTACGACTGAAAAAATGCAGCCCTTATTTCCCAGTTCAGACCAAGAAAACCTCCCTTCTCTTTACAGCATAAAGAATATGGATTTCCCCTTCTTCAGCTTACAAGGACCTAATGACCATTAGAAACAGAGCAGAGAAGTTCAAAGCCCTTGACTCCTTTTTGACTTTCACCTCCAGCTTCAGAAGCAGCAAGGTCAGCAAAGAGTTGCTCTGCCCAGAAAGTGTGGGAAGGTAGCTGAGTGGTCAGTATTGGTTTAACTGCTGGATCATTTCTGAAGGCTGATCTTTTGAAAGGTCTGGATGATGATAATAAGAATGTGAATTTATAAAATGGCTCAGTGTTTGGACAGAAGCATCACATCAGCATTTGAGTATGTCAGATATAGGCCTTGACCAGTTATGGATAAATGAGGTGTACACCTACAGCAATGAAAACATAGTGAACATACCTAAATTTTCTGAAGGAGAAATGGACAAAAAGAACAAATACTTTGCACATATACGTCACGTGCTATCTGTTGGTATTATACAGTTGTATGACGAAGAACTTGTCTCTGAGTACACTGAGTTTTGAGATTTATATTTAACTACAACTCACTTTACCCTTTTGTCTGGGTAACTCCTTTTCATGTAATCCTAAAGTGGCTGAATGATTTATCTTTTAAATTGGGTCTTTACTCACCTGAGCTTGCATGCAGTGTCCAGGAGAATGAGAATCTGCAGCTCATTTTCACAGAATTCAGAACTTCAGTAAAGCCTCAAACATTGTTCATGTTGAGCTTCCAGACTGTTGCCACAGAATAGATGAGCCTGGAAGCAACTTCTGAAGATTGCCTAGTCCAACCCCCTTGCTCAGAGCAGAGTTACCTAGAGCAGGTTGCTCAGGACCATGTCTAGTTGTGTTTTGAATATCTGCAGGGATGGAAACTCCAGTCTCTCTGGGCAACCTGTTCCAGTGTTTGATCACCCACAAAGCAAAAAGTTTTCTCTTATGTTTAAATGGAACTGATCTCGGGGCCTTTTCTGCCTAGGTGATTTCCAGCTGGTCAGCTCCCAGCATGTGCTGGTGCATGGGGTTATCCCTCAGGTGCAGGGCTTTGCATTTCTCTTTGTTGAACTGCACGAGGTTCCTGTCAGCCCATTACTCCAGCCTATCCAGGTTCCTCTGATTGGCAACACAACCATCTGGAGTATCCTGCCAATTTTATATAATCTGGAAATGGAATGAGAAAACCAGTATTTGAGATTTGGAAAAGTCATGTGTTTTACCGGTACAGCATCTGAAACATATCACTGCAGCAAGAGCTGAAATGTGGGGTTGACAGAGTTACCAGCTCTTTTACTACATCTGACCTGTCTTATAGCACTTGCAAGAATCACTAGCATGGTCTTTTCAAATTCATCATTTTCTGGCAGTTTTTAGAACTCAAACTTTAAAATGGTGTAAAACCTGTGCACTTTTAAAAGAGCCATAACAAGAAATTCAAATAAGCCCCTTTTGTCAAGTTTACATATAAAGTAAGCAAGTTTAATTAACCCCATGATCTTCCCAGTAAATGTCTCCCCAAAATAACTGTAATCTCTTAATTAAAAAGATATGGCTGAGTTAATCACTTTAAATATTTAATTATATTGTTAAAGAGAAGGAAAGGTACAGTAGTTGAAGTACTAATTGAGGGGACTTAAATTGAGTTCTTAACTTTACTGGGTTTCTAACTTTACTGGTTTTTTTTGTGACTTGACATAGGCCTGCTAACAGAGAATTGGCAGAGAAAGCCTGAATTCCGTCAGCTTCCCACAATGAGAAGAACCATATGGTAGACATCTCATCTAGTAGGGTCCCTAGAATACTCTTTTAAAGTGCCTCCACTCACTGCAAACCTCAAACTCACGCCAAAACTGGTAAGAAACTCTGGTTCTATCATAAAAGGTAAAGAAGCCCTGGTTTTGTTGGTGGTTGTCTCTCCAACTCTATACCTGTTAGATGCTAATTTAATATGACCTATATTTGAC
Organism: Fulmarus glacialis; assembly: GCF_000690835.1. Lineage (NCBI taxonomy): Eukaryota > Metazoa > Chordata > Aves > Procellariiformes > Procellariidae > Fulmarus > Fulmarus glacialis. Next base: position 34,570 of record NW_009202435.1, on the reverse strand, counting down.
AAGGCTAGATACAAAGGTCTCTGCAGGAGTGTTGTTGCAGTCTTGGTAGACTTGGCAAGATCAGATTTGTAGGAGAAGTATTTTTTTTATTAGACCAACTAGCATAGCTGGAAAAAAGAAACATCAAAAAGCTTCCGTGCACATGTGCCGTTCTTCCAGCATGAAATACAAGCAGCAAACTTCAAAGCTATACACAGAATGAGATAGATACAAATCATTAGATACCTATCAATTAACCTGACTGAGAGAACAGGTATAGTATCTATGGGATCGATGGAACATTACCAGGGAGAAATGTATTAAGATGATCTTTTCATTGCAAGGTAGGTAATTTCATTTACAGACTGTGAAACATCAAGAGGTTAATATGGAGAGAAATTATGATTTGTCACAAAACCAGCACCTGTAGTGGATTCCTGATATTTGGTATCCAAGAGAGTTATAAATTGCATTGCGAATAGTTACCTTTTGAAGATGTTTTGTATGTCTCCCTTAAGATTTAGGACTGAGAGATCAAAGGTAAAGTGACTGTTTTGTGTGTTTCCCTTCTGAAAGTCATACACACATTGAGCTGGACTACTGCAGCTTTGATTCCGGCTGGGGTCTAGAAAGTAGACCATCTTAAACCTAATTTCCCTGGAAGGCTCCATGCAGTAGCATTCATGTGACGTTTAGGAAGAGAGACTTGCAATGGCAGCATCGAGGCAATGACATTCTTTCATTCCCAGTCTGCCTCCAGTTTTATATACAATAGCCTCCTTCTTGGTGTCTTATCTCAGAACTGCAGTTTCATCTCTTTCCTCCACTGTTTTTAGATGGGAGGACATAACAAAAAAAGCTGTATTTCACCAGCTAGCACAACCTTGCTATTTTTAAATGACAAGACAGTATCTCTACAGTGTTACTGTGAAACTTTGAAGGCACCAATTTTCTAGAAGGGATTTTGTACTGTCCATACTAGAGGACCTACCTGTGAGGGTGAATGTCCTCAACAATTTCTCATGGTTAATTAGCTGAAAATGTAATACGATGGCTTGCCATTTTGTGTATCTCGCTTTGAAAGCCTGCCTTTTCCCATGCACTGTATAGTTTACCTAGGCACTTGTATAGTTTTAGCCCATAATCTCTCTCTGATGCAACTTCACATTTATAAGATAATTGTAATGCTTCCTTATCTCACAGGGGGCTGCATGGCTGGATGTACTAAATCACTATGAGATTCTCAGAGACAAAGGTCTGTAAACCATGCTGTGAGGAAGAGAGAACAGCTTGAAATTTTCAAATGACAGAGAAGTAGAAGTGTAAGATGTTAGTGTTATTACTGTTGTCTGCCCTACAAAAAGAGAAACCATGCACTTGCCATATCAACAGCTCTTACTTTGCATTTTAGGAAGTAACAAAAAGAAAGGAAAAAAAAAATTTTGCATGCAAGAGCACAGTTACAGTAATTCTGTAAGATGTGCGTCGCACTGTGCATTCCAGCCAGTCATGCATGAAATCAAGGAAGTACTTTGCAAGCAGAAGCGAAGCAGCGCTTCCTTCTTTTCCTTCTTCAGGGAACTCACAGGCTCAGGGAGGTGAAAAATCTGACCCAGGCTCTAAAGGACAAATCGCTTAGGCTATGGGACATCGCCTGACAGCCGTTTAAGCAGAATTGTATTAACACAGTGTAAAACACATGAAATACATTCTTTTCTCAATTACGCCTTAAGCTTATTCACAGTCCACTAGTTGCTGGCAGAGGTGGATTGCAGAGGAAAGCAACCTTTTCCTGACAATACAAAAAAGGAAAAAGCTGACTGAAAAAATTTCCGCCTGACACAGCAGAAGAAGGGATTTTAGGGTAATGGATCATCAGTAAATCACCGCTGGGTACAGCTCTTACACAGGTATTTAAACTTGGCAGCTTGCCTAAATGCCACTGGTTTCATGCTTCGTGGGTGTATTTTTGTGGACTGGACGCAGGCATCTCCTGCAACCATGCTCAGCTGCTCGCTTACCAGAGGTAGGAGAAAAACTCCACTGCCAGATTGGCCTAGGCTGCAGCAAGGAAAAATCCTTCTTAAGAATTAAATTTAAGATTTTTAGATTAAGTTTAAAAAAGAATGACATTTGTTAGATCCTTGCATTGAGAATTCATAACAAAACTAGAAAAACAATCATCCTCGGGTTTTTTATTCATCATACCAGAAGTTCTAAAATGAAAATTGTCTGATCCATGTTGTCAATATGGCAGAATATAATCCATTCCGCACTGTTGATTGTCTGCTGCTCTATGTAATCAGTTTTATACACACACGCTAGGGTGTTCTTATTCCATTTTCTTATTTGTAATAAGGTAATGTTTTTTTTAACGCTGAAGACTGAACTTACTGTGAGAACTGTTATCTCAAAGGAGCCATCCTGGTGTAAAATGCTTCATCAACTCTCTTCCAGATTAGCAGTACTCTGTCAGCCATTTGATATAATAACAAAGCATGAACGTTTTTCTGTCTTCTTTTACATCCTGTTTTTATTTCAGAGCTTACATGGGCTGCAGAAATAATCCAAGCCTAGGAGCAGCTAGCCACTCTTCCAGCACAGAGAATAAACACTCTAGAATGCCTTCCCTGAACATAAAATGTATGTACTTTGTACTTCATTTACCATGAATCTTAAAAATCCTAAATAAACTTGACATCACCAAGACAGCATATCATGCCCCCCAAAAAAAAGAAGAAGAAAAAAAAAGTAGTGAAGAAATGAGACATCTCGTTGAAGTTCTATAGAGTCTGTAAGACAATAATAATCCAAACTATGGACAAGCATATGTACCATGTTATTTCTAAATGAAAATGTTTGCCTAATTGTATAGATTATGCATTCAGATGGAGATATATATTTTCATCTATTAAGCTTTCATTCATATAGATTATGACACTGTATCATATTGCAGCTACTCTCATTCCATGGCATCCTGATCAAGTAAATGCTGGAATTGCAGCATAATCATAGATTTTAAAGGAGACAGAAAATTCCAGGATGTGAAGTTTTTTTGTATACGTTTCTGTTCTGCCTTGTTGTAACTTTACAGTCATTACTTAATAGAGAGTAAACCTAAAGAAAAAATTCTGATTTTATGTTCTATTCCTCTAAGTGGTAAATAGCTCTGAGTTAGCACAGGGGATGACACAGAAGGATGCAAAAAGAATATGAGACTCATTTTGGAGAGGAGCAAAACGAGGCAGAGGTTTTCCGGGGAGCTCTCTGCAATGTCAGCTTCTCCAGTAGCATCTCCTTTTCCAGGCAGCTTCACGCTCCCTTCTTTCTGCTCTTCCACTTTGTGGAAGCTGCCTGCGCTGCTCAGGCAGTGTTTAAACGTGCGCGGCCACGGTGTCAGAGCATCAGCTCTCCAAACCTTAGCTCCCCTCGTGCTGCAGGTCACGGCTGGCCCCAGCACCTGCTGGGTTAGTAAGGCTGAGAGTTTTGGATGGGGCAGCAGTGGGTTTTGGATTTCATACTGTCCTACTGCTGTTCACCGTGCTGGGCTGTGTGTTGATAAGAAGGTTGTGATTAAATGACTGGTGTAATTTAATTTTTGGTTCATTGTATTTGTTTACAGTTATCAACTTCCACAACAATATTTTTTCTTTCCAAATCTAGCTTCTGATTAGCTTCAGCATTATTCGTTAGCTGCATGATTAGCAGAGAGTTTCTTTCACAGTTGTCAAAGAAATGCTTATCGGATTTCATTTTTTGTTTTGCTGTTTCTTAGCGGCATTCTCAAAGCAAAGATTTAGAGTGTGCATTCAGGTATTAAACTACAGTTTGTCTGTAATAGTAGAGTGCTGCCTTTTTGTCATGACTTCAGTTTGTGTTCCTTATTACTGAGTAACTTCAAGACAGGGATTCATTAAATGAACATCTCTCTCACTTACATCGTGTGAACAAGGTACCTGAAATCATGCTTATATTTTCTATTGTCTTCATAGTTTTCTATATCTCATTTTTAAAGAGAAGAGGCCTAGTTTCATTGGCCTTTCTGTATAACTGTATTCCCCAGATTTATGCATCATTCAATGTTCCTTTTACTTTCCTTTCTCCATCCCTGTAATATCAATTTTATATCAAGGTGACCTTAATTGAGCTTGGTATTATAATGTAGTGTTTGTTGTAGGACCACCAGGCATCACATTTATTATCCACTAGCAATTTTTCTCTGAAAATTCTGCTTGCCGCCAGGAAAAGAATGATGGAACTATCTAAGATGTATACTCGTTCACATACTGATGCTGGTCTCAAGGCATTTATTATTTTTTTTTAATCCATGCCTCCAGATTCTGCAGTTCATAACTCATCATCATTGAAGTGTAAGAAGTTATGTGAAATTTAATTGCACGAAATTTCAAAGATGCAAATTGGTCAGGGAAGGGGAGACCATATTAAATCTATTAAGTTTTGAAAAGCATCTGATGCTGACATTAAAAAGGCTCCAGAGGCAACAGCATTCAGTGCATGAAGTTCCCCAGAACCAGTTTTGCACAGTCTCCTCATAAACTGACAAAAGCATCTATATATCTGTACTTGCAAGTGGGGCAGGGAAAGGTACTCAGAGTGGTGATGACATTAAGCCTCTAATTCCCATACTACTCTCTCAAGCAACGTGTGAAACATTATGTTTACCTGCAGCTTTAATTTAAAGGCAGAAGTAAGTTTAAACCACTCAATAAATGTGCCAGCAATGCTGTGTGTTCCCACTGGTAGCTAGTGGGTAACTGTGCAACCCTCTCACTCCAGGCAAGCTGGTTTGTCCGCATCTTAAATGACAGCGGAGCAAACCAGTGATTTTTCCAGTGCTGTGGCTTTTTTTGGTCAGAAGAGGATGACTTGGAGGAGTATATCAATCTCAATGAAACCTTCACCAGGCTAAGGAGGGAGGGAGTGCCCCACACCAGACTGACAGGGCACTGCTCTAGCAATGGGGTGTGAGGGAGTCTCATATTTGGTCCTAGCTACTTGGCCTAATTCGAGGGGGAGAGGAGGGAAGGAAAGGGTGCTGCTGTTCTCTGAGATAAAATTTGAATGCTTGAAGGAAGGAGGATTGCTCGGGATCTCTGAAAGTACTTATCTCCAGATGATACTGTAGTAACCTTAGCAATAGTGACTGTGAGCTGTAAGGAGTAGCATTAGGCCTGAAGGAAGTAATCGGCTATCCAGATGGTTAATAAAGAATAAATAACCAGAGAAATTAGTCTGGGAAAGCACCTCTTTGGCCTGAGACTATGTGATTGCTTTAAAGTTTGATCTGTGATATGTAATAAGTTAATAAATGAAAGGGGAAAACATTATGTGGACAGAAATTGCTCTCATCTGTGCAGTGCGTGCTCATTTAATAATGTATTCTAATGTGTCTTTAAGATTTTTTTTTTAAGAGGATAATTAAAAAATTGCAGACCTAGAGATACTCTGCTCCTCCTTTAAAGGGTCTGCACTTATCTGACTATCTACATCTGTCATATAGATTTCAGTAAAAGCCTTTTGTAAGTAGGTGCTGCAGGAATATGTTGCATTAGCATAAGCTCACCCCCTTCATACAAAATTAAGTCCATCAAAGCAGTTCAGTACACAGCTAAATTTAAGCTCATGTTTTGATGTAAGCGTGTAAGTTGTGATTAGTTTTATTGACTGTAGGGCAGCTCACACACCTGTGTTTTGTTCAACGTCATCTGCAGAAACAAAGCAAGAGTTGCTTGTTAAATACTGAAATAATAAAGGTAAGGACAAAGGAAGGTAGTCCTAATGAATTCCAAATAATTTTTTAGTTCTCAAATGTAAGAGTAGTTTTTTTCGCAGCCTCAAAGCCCGTTTAGTGGGCAATTTTACTTTAGAAATATTCTCTGAATTTTCATATCAAGGCTTAATATTGTCTTCCCTTTCTTCCCATAATGCTTTATATACCTCACAGTCATTTTAATCCAATTGAGAACAATGATCACCGACTTTGTGCCCAGATTTCTTCTTAAAAGAATCTCTGTCCACTTTCCCTCCCACTTCACTGGTATGAGCGCTCTTATGCAAACAGTAAGTGAAGAGAGAAACTCCTTTACTCGAACTTGCTTTCTTTTATTATCTTGGGTTATTTGCCGCTATCATCACTGTAAATTGCACAATAGACCACAATTTCTTCTCTATTTTTTGTGTAGCACATGGTTAAATTTTGAAGTTTAGCAGATGAATAATCGAGAACAAAAATGGGTACACTTATGGCAGTCCGAATGTTTGTAGTAGCGAAACAAGCACCAGCACCGGTGTGGGCTGGTGGGTCATAACTCCCTTCACTGACTTCAGTGAGATTGTGATGATTGTGATGCTTTTCCCTTCCCAGGACTTTTAGCTAGATTTGGGGATAAAAATGTCTGTCTGGAGAAACAGAGATGACAGCTATGAGATATTTCTACTCTTTTCTTTTTTTTTTTTTTTTTCATTCAGTCTTACATCTCCTCTCTGATGTGCTGCCAGCTTTGGTTAGAGATCTCGCAGAGTATAATTTATATAGATGACAAGCCTAGTTACCAGACTTCCTGGGCATATCGATGATCACAAGATTCAATCCACTTCAGTTTATACTTCAGCCTGTGTCATAATGACTTACAGTAATTAACCAGCTTTCCCTAATGTTCAAGTACGGCAACTCAGAATATGTTTTTCATATTAATCCAAGCATTCTGCCGAAGAATCTTGAATCTTATTCTGTTGCTGATTTCAATCAGGCAGTTTTGTCACAGTGATTACTTAAAATTAAGAAAAGTAATAGAACAATTAATTATGAATTAATTATAAATTATTCATCATGAATACATCACAGGAAAGCTGTGTCAGTTGTCAGAGTAGAATGAAATTGGACAGGACCTATCCAACACACATTATGTTGGTTTGCTCATGGGTACTTGTAATAGAAAGAGCCACAGTCAGGAACTCAGACTTGAGGAAGCATTCCTTTAACGTGAAAATCAGAGGATGAGATGCTGCCACAGTCAGCACTGCTCTTCATACTAGGATGTCTAAATGTACACAGGTCACTCGTTTACATTTACGTCAATTCTGTGTTGGCAGCATCATTAATATCAAAGCGTTAACATAACTGTACTAGCATTTGTTTTCTTTAAAGGCTTGGTGTCAAAGCAGCTCGACTTTGTATCATTGTTTCCTATTCTAACTCACAAATGGGGAAACCCATAACCTTTCTAGGTGATGAAATAGCTTCTGGTCACCTCCTGGCAGCTCCCCAGGGTGCTAGCGCCCCATCACGTCCCCCTCGTGTGATGCGTGGGGCCATCCCTGGTGTGTGTGAGCTCTGCGGGCCCCTCTCTGCGTGCATGTCCCCCGGTGCTCCTCCAGCGCGCTGGGCTGCCCCGCTGGCCCCTCCGCCTGCGGGACCGCAGCAGCCTGCGCTCTATTAGCACACAGCTGTGCCGGGTGCTTTGGGAACCCCTTTTATTGCCTTGGCGGGATGCTTTTCCAAACCCACAGACATTGGTCTGTAGGGGCTCCAAGTGTTACTTTATATCATGGCAATAGCCCATCTGTTTTTTGGCTTCTTTGATTTGAGCTGTAATTAGTGTCACAGAAGCACTGCATCATCTGGCTTCAGTCTTGATTTTTAAATGAAAAATTAGATCTTGCCTTCTTCTTTGTTCCTTCTCCTTGAAGGAGCTCCACATGGGCAGTGTTAGCCTCTCCTCCTCCCCTGACACGCTGGTGACACGGCCAGCAGCGTGGGATACGTGCAACTCCCCTCTCGCTCTGCTCTGACACGTGAGCCTGATCCTCCTCCCTCTGTCAGCACCATGGCTGGTGCTCCCCGCTCCGTCCCAGCTTACCTGCTCATTCACCCCTTGGGCTGCAGTTCCTGTGCTCTCCTGTCCTCTCTTTTGCCACCTTCAGGTCTGGCCACCCAGCAACTCAGGGCCATGTAGCAGGAAGAATTCCCGAGCCGCACTGCATGTAACCAACATGCAAGGCTGCACCTCTCAGCACTCTCTTTTAAGTCCCTCCAGGAAGGATAATAATGGGAATACCTATTAAACAAAATATTTGTTAAGGAAAAAATCATTGTAGCTCATGCCTTTCTCCTTTATTCCATCGAGCTGAGTGCCTTGATATCTGGGCAACTCTATGCATAATATATGTATAGTAAAAATAGCAATATGACTTACTTATAATTCAAGTCACTTTACAACAATACATCCCTCCTGCATGTACTTCTGCAGAGCTAATTATGCTCCCCTGTAGGATCGATGCTTTACTAATTTAAATATGTTGTAACAATACTGTCACCAATGAATTTTACTGCTTCAAAAGGCAAATTGCTCTATGCCAACAATTAGAAAAAAATTGCTTTATTTCTCCTTTATGTAAACTCTTTGACATTAGCATTCACCTTTTCAAGCAGGCATTTGATACAGGACAAGTAGCAGTATTACATAAAAGGGTGGAAAGCAGAAAAATAATCACGTCTCTCAAAAGAGAGAAAATCATAGTAATCTCTGTGATAAACACAGAATTCTTAGAAATTAAATACTGAAGTAACGTCTGCTCTTGAGAAACCTGATCAGCACATATCGTACGCAGCAGTAAGGCATGTTCTCACACCACTTATTCCAGTAAGTTCTCACACCTACTGTAATTCCAGCAGCAATCCTTACGCCAGTAAAACACATGGTGTGCCCAATTTATTTTTAAAACTTATGATTTGCTTTTCTTCAAATGTTAGGCACCATGTGCTTCTGTAGTGACACACTGTCTTTCTACCAAAAAACTATTTTGGGGGCAAGTACTACTTGCCTTACATGAACTATCACGTTGACAGTCCCTAACGATTGTTCATTTAAGGAAAGTAGATTTGCTGCCTCTCCTTGTCTGTTCTTTTAACTTCATAATCACTTAACTGTGAAAGGAAAGGAGGAAGAAGAGCAACGTTTCTTCCTTGGAAATGCTCACCTTTGTTTGCTAGAAAAACAATCGGTATAACTGGCAATTAAATACATCATATACTGAAATAAAACTAAAAACACTGTAAACTGAAACTGGTGGAGTAATATCTCCTTTTTTGGCTTTGATTTTTAGTTGCTCATCCTTTCTTTTGCTGCTTGGGATTATGAAGCAGTCACTAACGCAAGACAGAGACATCCATTTTAAGGCACTGGAAGCGTTTGTCAATTCAGCTTGAGTGCAGTAACCATTCTTACGCTGAGGCTTCGAGCTGGTTTAGTGTCCGTGCAGTAGTTGAGGCTTGCTGTTTTATTCCGTCGACACTATGATTTTCAAATCATATTTTATGATTAAGCTGGGGAATGTCTGGGTAGTGTTTTTTCTTTCTTTTTTTTTGATAGTGGCTCATGCAAACCTTATCTTCACCTTTCTCACTTAGGAGTCAGAAAGCTTTATGTGCCCATTCAAAATTGTGATGTGGAATAGTTGGAGGATTTTGAGTTTATAAAACAGTTGTGTTTTTAAGTAATATAAGCCATTTGCCTATTTAACCACAGTGTAAAGAGCATGTGAGTAGGTGAAGTCCTTACGCTGAGCACACTGACGCTGAAATTTATGCAAGAAAGATGCCTGGGTAATTTGCATGACCAGACTGCTCCGTGCAGACTGGGAGTCACTGGTGTGCCTGCACAGCAGCGAGGCATTCCCCGGCAGCTCGGCCCAAGTCTCGCCTTGCGGCTGGGAGCAGGGCTGGAGTGGCGCGGTGCGTGCCGGCTGGGTGACACCAGCAAGGGGCTTTGCCCTGGCCCTGTCTCTGCCCATGCAGGGCTGCGCAGGGCACAGCAGCCCCTGCACGAGCTCTTTGCCATGACTCGAAGTGGGTCTCCTTGACTGGGACAAGCAAGGCAGAGTAGTAAACCTGAGCTGTAGTGTGGTGCAAAACTTCACCCAAATCAGGGGCCCAGCTGGTCACACTCAATGAGGAGTACTTGAAGTATGTATCAGTGAGTTGGGTAATCTAAAACAACATGTAACCTTTTACTATATACTGTGTATGTCTGGAAGTGCCTATTAATCGGTGGCCACTTTGCCGTCCTATTATGAACTTGGTTTGGGAGAACATGCCCTTGTTCCCTACAGAGCACACAGCCCTTTCCCTTGAGGCTCTGCTTATATCTTTTGCTCAAAGCTTAGCTGGGCTGCGGTTTGGAGCTCTCCGCAGGCTGGTATAAGATCACTTTAAACTCTGCAGACCTGATGCTTAAATAACATTCAAATGAACTCTATTCAACCTCTAAGCTACTGTTGTACCAGGTCTCCTTCACAAAGCAGTGCAGGCTTTCATGTCTTTCTCTGCAGGAATAAATCTGAGGCTTCATTGACATGAAAAATTTCAGTATGATTTATTTACAGGTTAAGGGCCCAAGGACATCCCTATAAATAATGCTTTAGCCTTATTTGTTCCTTTGTGAACTTTGCATTTTTTTTGTGCCTCCTAAGGCCTTCAGGTTATTATTACAGTGAATACCCCTACATTTTATGTACTGTGTTGGAAAAGACAAGTTGTTTTCCTCCAGCCTGAAGAACTAACACCTAAATCTAGTCTGTGTAGTGCTGATGCTTCACATCCTTTCTTCTGTTAATTTCTATCATGATTCTATTTCTTTCTAAAGTAGGCACCTAACTACTGCTGGTCTATCTACTTTGATATGTATTTCAAGATGCTGCAAGTAGTCCAAATTGAAAAAAAAACCTGTTAGGTTAGACAGGTTTCTTTCAAATATGATTACAGGCATGTAACAAAAAAAGTGAAAAAACCACATAACAGAATATAGGAAAAGCCCCAGTATTTCTTTTATTTTCATAACTGTCTTCAAAGACTAAGTATAATCCCTTTTAATTTTTAAATTATAACTATTAATATTGTTTACTAGAAGTCTAGCTTTGACACATATTACCATCTGCTACAAAATATTATCATCACAAAGAGATTATGCCTTAAAGTCTTCATTAACTACGAACTATAACTAAAGTAAATGAATTATTTTAACTTAAGTAAGAGCTACAAGCCTGAACACCAGAACATTAACAAAATTGCTAGTTTACAGAACAAAACTGGAGTCAGGTAAAACCATGCAATTTCTTTGAAGATGGGTATCCATAAAGAGATTGTCCTTTGGCATTGATTTTATTGTTGCAATCAATATAAATATGTCTTTTAAAGCCTGTTTCTGATATTTTAATATCTGACACTCGTAGCCTTGTGTGTGGGAATAAAATACAGTTATAATTTTCTCACTGGGCTGCCAGATGATCTGTTGGTGGAATGACCCCGAGGTCAAAGATATAACAGGCTACTTGCTGCTTTTTACAGTGTTTTTACTGGGACTATTTCTATTAGCATTATAGTGGGTGCTGTTATGCTTCTAGTGAATCAGGGTCTTGGGACGTTTCTGCCACCTGTCATCCCCTCTTAACAGCTTTGATCTTGCTTGCACTGGTTGGAAAAATTATTGTGCCATTTTTCAGTTTCAGCCTGCAGTGGTTTAACACAGCTACTGACACTTTTTCACAATATGAGTTGATACGGACAAGCATTTTTGAAGACAGCCTTAAGGCTAACAATAATATTTATATCTTCTGCCATTCATGGAAAAGCAGAGCCAATAAAGCAGGCAAAGGGTCTGGTATGTGTTGCCTTCTGCTCATTAGTGTTTCAGCTGATTCTGTGGGTGTTCTGTGGAAGAGTGGTTGCTTTCATTTTCTCATGAAAGGAAAATACTATATTTCTTATTCAAATCTATTGCCTATGAGATTCTGCTTTCAACTTTTTCTTGAAGGATGTTGTTCATCTCTTTTACACAGAAAAGAGATGCATAACATGGAAATATATGTGCGTTGAACAATGCTGGATTGGCCTTCAAAAAAAGGACACGCTGCAGGAATAGTGTCTGACAAGCACAGATAGAGAAACGGGGAGCCTAGTTCGATTTTCGATAGGAAATGCCTACAACCTTCCAGGGTGCGTGTCTGTTTGAAGGAGGAGGGGACTGGTTCTGAGAAAGGCAAACCTGTCCTTTCTGTGGTTGCACGTAGATGCTACCGTGCTGTATTTCTCACCCTGTCAGTCTCTGACTCCCTCGATATGAAGAGTATCCAGCTCCCACTGCTCTTCTCCCCGGCTGTCTTGCAACACACGCTTCTGTTCTCTCCCAGTGTCACTTTGCTGTGAGGAGCTGCACGTCTGTCTTGTACCCCTACAAATTTTAAGAGTGCATTTCCTCCCTGAGCTTCTGCGCAGGTGCTTAAGCCTCACATCACCTTCCATTCCTTAATAGCCTACACAATCTTAGCAAGCTTATAAAAGCATTTATGGACCTAAAGTAGAATGTAGAACAGAAATAGAATTTGGGTTGCGATACCCCACATTGTACCTATTGGTACCTGTTTGGGTGGTTTAACAAAATGAACCATTTTCTGCCTATTTTATTCTTTGCCGCAGTCTGAATGTCCCCTTTACAACCTCATAATTGCAATGTGGCAGCAGATTGTTGTGACTTACAGACGGGGCTGACGCGTCGCTCCAGGAACTGCTAGAGAAGCAGAAAGTCTTGTGATCCTGAGATGAAATGATCCTTTCTGCCACTGAAGAGTTGAGAGCAGCAGTCAGGGATGTCTGCGCAGGTGCATGGGACCAGGTCCACAGCACGTTTCTCTCAAGCACATTGGGATTTGTGGTGGTTATAAAGCCCCACATTGACTGATACAGGTTGGTATTTTGTTTGGTTTTTTTTTAAAGGTAATTCATTTAAAAAGGGCCAAAAAGCCCATTCTACTCACCTGCTCACATTTGTTTATACAAATATCACACATACATGCATTTGGACCCAAAGCAACCTGACAAGATTTTTAATGAAAAATGTCTTTAACAGAAGGAGTGATAAAGTCAGATCAAAAATTATCCTATTAAGAGAGAAAATATGGTATTGTAGATAAGATGGGACTGATTAAGACTGATTTAGAGAATATTTCTTAATCCAAACCAAGAGAGAAGAGTCCTAATCTGTGACCAGGATGGGATTTGTATCTAAAGTACCTTCAAAACAAAAAACATTGTTTGTAATGTGTATACACAATACACATATGGGATTTGTATGTATTGTTTGACGTAGTGTCACACACACACATACACATGCACACAAATACATGGTACCTTACTATTTTATTATCGGTTTCATGGATGTTCACTTTCAAATGAAAAGGACTAAATCCACTAGAAAGAAATCCATAGAAGAAATTCCAAAGTGGCAATGAGTATATCAAAATTGATTTTTCATTTTCGTATTTTAAAATGCCACTGTGTGGAGCAAAGTTTGGATGAAGTTGTTTTGTATTTTTTAGAAACTAGTCATGAAAGTTCAGGATAATTCCATTTAAGTGTGGGCACCTGGCTGTCACAGTTAAATTAGGAGCCTAAATTAGAAACTTGTATTCTAATGATGTTTTGGATCTTCAGTGGGCTGAGTCACGTTTGAAAGTTACTTCATTTGAAAATCATGGATAGTATAAGAAGTAATAATAGATCTCATTTAAATGCTGAAAATGAGGTGATGTGAATTTGGAGCCCACCTACAGCAGTGGCATTCCAGCTGTTTGTGCCTAAGTTTACGGTGGTCAGTGAAATTAGTGTTTCTCACCAACTTCATATATTGCATCCACCTGTTCTTTCCACCATTTCCCAGTAGTCCATATCATCCTAAACAATGTGAAATAATAAAGTACTACTGAAATGTCATGGGCCAGATGGAAAAATCTGGTAATGAGTCAAAGTTGAGATACACTGATTATTCACAGGAAGATGAGAATAATACATAGGAAGATCAGGGTGACCATGAAACAGCATTAACAGAAATGAAATGAAATGTTCTAGTACAAGGTCAGGTACTTAAGAACTACTAATAAGAAATCTACTGTAAATTGAAAATGAGTGATAAAGACAGAGACACAGTTAATCATAGAATAATTATGCGATGCAGCTCTGAAAAAGATAAAAGCCTTCCTGGAACATGTAAGTTCAGAGACAGGGAAAGTATTTGTGCTATTGTAAAAGGTCTTGGCGAAATAATGGCCAATCATATTCCAAAAATACTAGCACACTTTCATGCATATAACTCGAGAATTATCTGGTTAAAGAAAAACACAAAACCCAGCAAGAATAACCCCCTTCCTCGTAATTCACATGCATGACAGATTATATGTTTGTTCTTATAAGAGGACATTAAATCACAGCCTGGTGACTTCAGGTCCTTCTTTCTTTACTGCAGGTGCCTCTCTCCCTTAACCTTTTTAAGGGCCCCAGCCCTTACAGCTACAGACTACTACTCCTGATTCAGTCCCATCTCTGATTTTATGTCATTTGCTGTTTTAATTGTGCTTGTACTTGAAAATAAGTACAGGTTGTAGATTAAAAAAAAAAGTGAACGTTTAAAGTGAAACAGTTGTGGGATGATCAGGACAACAGAGGGCATATCTTATGGTAGGAAACGGAAAGAACTCTGCTTAGCTTAGAAAACTCAAGTCCACAGAGGGTAGGATTGCTTTCTCTAGAAGTCCTGTTGATGTCTTCAGTAGGGTAAGTAGCTTGACACAGAAAATTACTACTTAAGATAAAAGGTAAAGCAAACTTTTAAAGAAATAATAGCGATGGGCCTGAGTAAACTTAGATGGCAATTCTAAGAAAATAAAGTATAAATACCATAGGAGTTATATTCTGGAACAGCTTTGAAACTGGAGCAGTGGAAAAGCAAGCCCCCAAAACTAATTGCTCCTCTTTGATTCGTTTACAAAAGGGATTAGTTATCTCGGTTGTTTGGGGTAGCAGGAGGCTGGGCTTCATGACCCTTGAGGGACTTTCCAGTTCTCAGCTTTTTAGCTTTTCTGATAATAAAATCTGTGATCAACAAGGTCCCTTTTTCTTCTTTGCCAGACATCAGTTTTTAAATTTTTTTTACCTTTTCAAATTTCAATTTCCACAAGCACTATTCCTCAAGTCTTAAAACTGACACAGACTTTCTTCTGAGTTTATGAAGTACCACTTAGTTCTATTACAGCAGAAGCCTGGTCACCTTGATTAAATTGGGGGTTATGTGCTACTTGTATATCAATCCCAGGGTGAATTAATCCCAAGTACTTAGAACGTTATATAGTCTTTTCTGTTCAGAAACTGCTAAGTATTTTACCAGCAGTAATTAAACTCACAACAATTCAGTGATTTATTGAACTCATGTAAAGATACCTATCAAATCAATGACAGACCTGCAAAAAGAATCCTCCTCTAATTCTACAAGTTAAGAATTCTGCTTCCACTCACTAGAAGGTAACAAGATAGGTATATTTTTAGTATATTGTACTGTATTTTATGCTATTGTATATAGTAAAGTTCTGTGAAGAAAACATTAGTAAAGCTTCAAAATATTGCAGAAGTACTGTCTCATTATACAAGAATGGGAGGTTTCCACAGGCTTAATTTGTAAAGAGTTCACTCTTGATATCTTTATCTCAGTTTTAGAGTTATTTATGATCCCTAGAATAAGCTATGTGGCTGAAAAAGTTAGGAAATTAAAATAGAGACTTTTTAAAGGCTGGTAGTAATGGAAGAGTGATGTCACATCTGTTGTCTCTTTGCATCATTGGGTGAGCTGTGTTAATTTGTCCTAGGCTGACATTTCCAGAATTAAACACTTGCTTAATTCTGGTTTCACGTGCCAGAAATATTGGTGGTAAAAACGTCTCATAGATCCCAGTATCTAGATAAATAGGTATAAAAAATGGTACAAATGAGAACTGCAGAAATAAGTGATTTATTCAACAGTGGTGAATTGCCTTGAAAAGTCTGCTTTCATTGTAAATCCTTTGAACAGCTAAGTGTTAAATAATTTGTTTGAGAAGTATGTTAACCTGAGTGGTACTGAAACTCTGGAGATTTGTGAATGATAAATAAAAAATTTTTGTCTGGTTTAGCAGCATGTGTCCTTACTACTTACTGTCACACTGAGCAGCTGAAAATGAGATAGTGGGGACATGATGTCATACTGATATAAGTTTGGATTTAAAAAAAAAGATAAATTAGAGATCAAAGACAGGACTTGTGGGAGTAGACCTTTTTTTCCTAGTGTGCAAGTAAGTATTATACTAGATTTATGGCTTCATTTGAAATGAAGCCATAATTAAACAAACCGTTGAAAAAGGTGTATTTGGTAATGTAAGCAAGGGTGAAGACTGCCATTACAGACTCATGCTAAAAATGGGTGAACCACACAGAGATCTGCTGCCTGCAATCACCCATCTGGAGAGTTCCAAGTAATCAAATTTCCAGTGGGTTGACTAGGAGGTAGGCACCATTCTTGATATCATGTGCAAAAAAGAAAATATTTCTTCCAAATATCAATGCAAATACAACCTCGCTTTTGATTGCACTTAAAGTTGTGTCATGTACAACATGAAATAGTGCAAGCCAGGGGAATGTCACACAAAATAAGCGAAAGAGGTGAATTCTTTCTATTGGTAGGTCAAACAAGCCTGCTCTTTTGGGTAATTTAACCATGTCGTCTCTGCCTTGCCCTCCCCCACATTCCATAAGGTGTGTTATAACAAAATTTCTGGTAGATACATTTTGATATACTCAGATATGATGTCTTTCCATCAAGGCAATTGGAAAAAGTCAGATGCTTATATCATTATTTGTTATGTCTCATATACATCTTAGAGTTCAGTACCTAAAAGAGGATTGAAGAGCCTAGCAGTATGCACAAAAAAACCCCCAAAATCTCACCCATTATTATTGCTATCTATTACTCATATAACTCCAAATGTTGCCAGGTACTTTTGTAGAACAAAAGAGCTTGATTATTGTCAATCACTTGAAACCTCTTAGCTCAGGTACAGGAAGCAACCTAGTCACTAAGTACAGTACAAGCTGCAAAATTCATCTGTGAAGCAGGGTAATTTTGTTTTTACTGTGCTCCATGCTGGAGCTCTGGCTGGATGCTGCTCCTTCTAAGTTTGGACTACTTTGACCTGAGACCTTTAAATTCTCTGTTTCACTCAGGATAAGGTCATGACTGCGGTGTTGATATAGTCTTTGTTTTAGGAAGTTTGTCAACTGATTTTAGACATGGTAAGGAATAGGAGCAGATGATAGGTGTGTACATACATTGAACAAGTACAAAATGAAACAATAAAGAAGACTGTCATTGCATTATGGGCTGCATACATTTTGATGGTTCTCTTTGAGAAAATTGAAGAATATAATATGCCATGAACATTGCATCTGTTAGAAAGTAGCAGATTATTTATTGCTAGAAAGTGATACTACAATAAAACGCATATAGCAGCCTTTTCCCACAGTAAAATATTTGTTCAAGAGCCTGAAGCTGTGTGTTCTGTCAAACTCAACCTGGCTGCCCTGTAGCTACCTATGTTTGCAGTGAAGATTGAGTTTCAAGTTGTATTTCAAGTGGCATTTAAATTCTCATGCACCTGTATATTAAACTCTCGTCTTGTTTTTGTGTGTGTGTGCTGTCTTGCCAAGAAAATTGTGGCTCAGTTTTTAATTGCCTGCCTTCCCAAAATGCTGTCAGGCTAAGGCATGTTATCTTATATATCACCCATGAACAGTTCAAGATTAATTAGTCTTTCACCCATTTTAAAGGTATCATCTATATCCTGAAGGCAGAGTATGGTGTTTGGCAGCCTCTTCAATCACTTCAAATTCTTCTCTGTGTACTGTATAAATAATCTGTGGAAAAATTACACTGTTCTGTGAATAGCTACAGATACAAATGGCATATTCTGTACAATTCCACAGTCTTCAGTCTATACAGATTGCCCCATTTGAGCACTAGACGAAGGACAATAAATATTTTTCACATATCCTATAATCTTACAACAAAACCGACGTATATTATTTACCAGCATTCATTCTGTGATTTTCTAGGCTTTTATTTTGCCTAGTTCACAGAATGATAGCTGTTGATATGGGATGTGGAAGGTTTCCATTGCTGGAAGTAAATGTTATTAAGTGTGCATAGAAAAAATGGGAGAGCAAGTTACAAGCGGTTGCAGTGACGGTATTTGGATGCATTACCTATACAAGGATTATTAGCTACTGTCGTAAGCAGATTTAATAACCTACTTGTTTACTTCCTTAAGTTCCCGCTAATTAGTTCTATTTCTTATGAATTAAAATATCTGCCCAATAACCACAAGTATGAAAATATGCTGTCTGCCATAATGGTTGTGTGTGCAGTCTGAAAGTACACAGAATACTTTATCTAATGACTTCAGTTTTGTGTGTTTTGTTTATGATGTTGAGATTTTACCTCCCTTAACAGCCACCAGCGAGCAGGGAGCAGGGCAAGCGCAACGTAGGCAGGCTCTTTTCCTGGGTAATGCACTGTGAACTGGCATCTTATTATCTTACTGTGCACTAGGGTAAGTCCTATTAGTGGGCTTGGCTGTTCGCTTTAAAGATTGGTAACCACTGCCTGAGGGTAAAATCCTCAGAGATTAGAAAAACCTAGAGCAAAATCCTATGTTTACTCTTCTCCATCCTTGTAATGCCGAAAGGAAGGAAACTGTGAGTGTGTATGGACGTGTTTTAGGAGCAGTGATTCTGGAAGAAGGCTTTACCAAAAAGGTGCATTTCACTACCTGATCTGACATTGCTAGGGTTGGATTCAACCTGGTTTCTGACTTGGCCATAGGATGTGTGGGCAGGATTTTCTGCCAGGACATGCTCTGGCCCCAGCGTCTGCGAGTCAGCTGGTTGTTGCTGCCTGACAATAGTGCAGCTGATAGAATCTAAGCTGTCACTTATAAATAAATAAACAGGCTTCCTGTGTTGCAAAAACAGTGTTCATAATGTGAGCTGATGTACTGCTTTCTTGATAAGCTGCCTTTGCAGAAAATCTTCGTCAGCCAGACAATAGAATAATAAAGGTATGAGCTTTATTACCTTATGCTTCAGTACTGCTTTTACTTCAAAGGTATTTAAACAAGTTATACTTGTTATACCATGAAAAATGTCATTTTTTTCCAATGTGACTTGCAGGTAAGTCAAAATATCTTGGCCTGATAAGGAGATGGAACACATGACCTAGTGCATATTTTCTATTTTTAATGTCTATGAACTACTTTTGTTGGAATCACTAGGAAGAACAGAAATTATTGCTTTGTTATTCCCCTTCCATTTTTCTAAGGTCATCATAACAACAACCAAGATTCAATATACTTCTGTCATTCTCTTAGAGAATTTATTTTACTTAATTTCCACTGTATTTGGACCTTTCTTCTGTGGTACTGTGATTCAATTAATATTATTTTTGCTAAAGTGAGATCAGAAGGCAGTATCTGAACATTTTTTAGATGTAAGTTATAGTTTTGAGCCCCCCTGGCTTTTTTTAATATCCATTTTAAAGATGAGATTGTGCAATATCCTGGAGCTTAACATAATGACTTTGATATATTCAAAGCAGTACTTTTCTTTGCATTGATGGCAATGTTCTAAAGCTGGTTTAAAGTTATGGATGAGAGAATGGTTGATGCCTTTTGAGAATGTACCAAGACACAAAGGAGACATTTATATTAATAAGTCCCAAGCATACAAGCATACATAACTTTCCTCCTGGATTGGATCATCTTTAAAACTCGTGGTGAAAAGTCACTGAAGGGAAAACTCTGGAAATTTACCTACATCCATTCTGGAGACTGCAGCTTCTGACCTGATGGGTCCATGTATTTCAGCTGTGTCCTTGTGCTACGGGAAGACACAGGAAGCTGAGATAACAGGTACCCCTGGTAGGATTACTCAACCTAAACTCTGTAGGTCTCAGTTCGTAAGTCACGGAACCGATGGTAAAACCAAAATTTTACCCCTGATTACACAGCTCCCATGCAGCCAACAGGTATGTGCAAGCGTACAGGCACGGCCACTGGCTATTGCATAAGCCATAGGCACGGCATACGCAGGAACCGGCTTCCAGCAGCTGGCAGGAGAAGATGTAATCACTATGTTGACCTTGTTTTTTCGTCTCCCAGTTGCAGACAATGGTGAGTTAGGAAACAGGCTGGAGAGTTTTCTGAAGAGCTACATAGGGAGGTTTGCTGTTTTGTTTGTTTGTTTCTTTGGTTGTTTTTTGGGGTTTTTTTTGTTTGTTTTTTAAAGAATTGCTTGGTCCTTTTAATAAAAAGTTGGAAGAAAAGCTGTTTTATGGGCTTTGGCGGGCCTCTTAGCCATACCAAAAAACCACAGCAAGAGGCAGCTTCTCTGCTTTCCTCCGGGCACAAAACATTTGCCCCAACATATATATAGCATTCAGGAGTTCCTAAATAGTTCCTAAACAGCTGGCTCTTTTTATTATTTAATTGGATTCAGTATGTTATAATTTTGGAAAGACAGTTCTGAAATTCTCAGAACTCTACATCATTTCAAAGTGTGAGTGTATTGGGGGACAGCTACAGAAGGAGGTCATCTCACCGCGCAGTGCGCATCTCTAATTTCAGGGAAATATGAAATTCAGACACTGTGTGGATTTTGGACATTTTCCACAGAACTGTCAGAAGAAAGCCGTGGCCTTTAATGATCACCGGAATCTATGTTCAATTGAGTGTGACTAGAGGAAGGAAGAATTCAAACTGAGTCTCCTCAGTGAATTGTCTGCTGATTGAGATGTAGCTCAGAGAGAGCAAAATGGTCCCATGAGAATGAATTTCTATTGAAAAAGCAAGTGGAAAAACCTGATTTGAGGCTAGGCAGTGTTTTCTGGACAGGTTGTGATGCAGAATTCTGATAAAGAGGGAAGGGAGAGTGATAACAAAATGCTTGGGTATTTTTTTCTTTAGAAATAAAAACGCGCATCACTCATTTATACAAAAAAGATAATACTCTTAATTTCTTGCCCTTTCTGTGGAAGTATATTCTGTTTGATCTGCACACAGAGCTCATGGAAATTCTCATGAACCAGATGTTGCCCAGAGTTTCGGTATTTCTTTCTGCGAGATATTTCGGATTAACAACTGTCACCTTGTGTTGAATTAAAGAGCAGTTTACAAGTCACGCGCTCAGCTGTGCTAACTTTTCTCGGCACCTTATTGGATTTAGAATTGGCAGGATTTCCCTCCATTTCTACCTTTGTGCTATTCTTATCCTATATTGGATAGTAAAATATCAGAAGACATAGCAGAGAATAAAAGAAAGAAGATAAATACAAGGAGAGTTTATTATATAGCTCAGCAAAATTCCCCTAAGATGCAATCTCTTTTGATGTAGAGGCAGAATAAAATACTGTCTGCCTAAAACAGCACAATGCATTCAAGCCTTTTTAAACCACTCTGCCTCTTCACAGTCCGGGAGAGTGCCTCAGAAAAGGGTGAATGACAACCTACTCTGAAGTTCCTTCCACCCAGGGAAAATACATGGGGTGTCTCAGACAATGAATAAATGTCTCTACAAGCCCTACAGTTTAGATCTTGTCTTACCAATCCAGGTTCCTTTTCTCATTCGAGTCGTTGTCTGCTGGAGCTGCTGAAACCTCGACGTAGGAGTGCTCGCATCAGCCTTTTGGAAACACTGCTGGTGAAGCCCTCTGTACCTGATCGGCAGCTTGCTTTGGCGGCAGCTTTCCGCATGGGTCGCTGTTCTTGATCCCCTTTTGAAGCCACTGTTTTTCATGTGACATACCTGCTCGAACTGAGGCTCTGTGCTGGCCATGGTCACTGGTACACGCTGGGCTCCTCCAGAGAGGAGGGCAGGCAAGTGCCTGCAATTTCTGACGGCGCTTGTTTGCTCCAACCGGGGAAGCCCTAGCTGCCAGCAACAACGGGCAGTGAATTCCCTGGCTTTTAAAACACACGCTTCTAGAAAATAATAAAACAGTTGGGGATTGTGACAAAATATAGCAAACTGCCCTAGTTGTGCTAAATTTATATTTTCAGGTGAGAAAATTCTTAGACAGGGTCATTTCATTCAGTTTCACCCCAAATCGGAGGTGCTTAGGAGGGAGCCTGTTTGCCATCAGTGATGTCTGCAGTGATATTCCTGCAACCAAAATATTATCAGCAGTTTTGTAAATGAACTTGTGATAATTTTTATAAGAAGTTTGACCCTTCAAACTGTTATTTGAATACGGATAAGTCTGTGTAAATATCTATTGGACTTTTATCTTTCTTGGTTTGTAATGAGCATATTGTAAGTGTATAACTGTCTGCCCTGATGTCTGCAATAGATAGACTGTAGACGGAGCGTAGGTAATGAGAACTGTTTGTCACAGCCTTATGGTCTTCAGGGACCTAATATAAATGAAGGTCTAATGCCTCCCAAAGGTCTAGTAATTTTTAAAGTATAGGTTTATTTTCCATTTGTATTCTGATAACGAGTCCTATTCATTATGGTCTTCCTAGTGGCAGGTCTTCTCCCAAGTATTAAAGAAGATATAATTCACAGGTGACTAGAATTGAAAATAAAAATGCCCTGAAGAATATAATTCCTACATCATTACTCAAGCCATTTTTAATGAAAAAAAAATGTGCATTTAGATGAGACAATTAAAAAGGATGCAAATTAAGAAAAGGAAATTGAAAATTCACAGTATACGAACAGTATTTGCATGGGGGATAGCAACTTAAAGGTGATTAAAATGTTTTCACAAATTAAACTATAGCAGGAAAATTGCTTGGTTATTCATATAGTTAATTACCTGGCTATACAGTAAGTGCTTTTCTTATTACATTGCATCATTTAAAGGCTGGCTGCTACAGAAGTGGTGTGTCATAGTTTTGGATTAAATCTAGTTTTAAATCATTGTTATACTGAACAGTGGACTCCAGTTGAAATTGTATCAAGCGCTTTAATTTGGAAAGTGGTCTTTTGACAAAGTAAATACCTAAATTGGAAATAGACAATCAATCGATTGTCCGGGCCATCACCAAAACTTCAGAGGAAAGCATTAGGGCTTGGTACACAAAGCTAGTTATCCTTCCATGTTGGGTTTATAATAGCGTAAGCTCCGAAGCGTGAGATTCAGTACTGCTCTACAAAGTTTAGCATTAATTTTGATAATGCTGTAATGTTCAGTGAAAATTACTGTGAAGCCATTAAGTTACAATACTTAGATGGTGGAAGGCCAGATTCTGCTTTCAGTTGTACTCAGCTCCACTTGCCTATGTACACTCTAGGGTAGGATCAGGTTCAAATCTCAGACACAAACCTGCAACTTTATTAAGTTTGTTAATTATAACTATATTATTTACTATGTTTACAGTTATCTGCAGGCGGTCACTTTAGCTTCTGAACATGGCAGTCCCATTTCTTCAGTTCACAGGGCTGAGATTCTGAGATGTTTCATCCTAAACTAGTTGTAGTAGACAACTGGGAGAAAGAAAATGGGACATTAATGCTTTTACTATTATTTACAAAAATGAAGTATATTTGTTTACATAGTATGATTCAAAGCCTTCCTAGGAACATCTATCTTAATCTGTAACCTTCTACTTGTATTGCCACTTTGTTTTTTTCTAATAGAGTAGGTTATTGCTATGGTATGAAACTTATTAATACAAATTTGTGTTAAAACAGAAGGTGCAATACTGGACAAGAAGCATTTCTAGTATCTCAGCAAACTCCTATTGACTTTCTATAAGGAGTGCTGAATGTGTTCCTCTTCCTTCATGCCAGCAGATTGAAGTGTTCTTCTAAACAAAAATAATAATTTTCAGATTAAAAAAATATATTTTGATGGGACTTATGCATGTTTATATACATAACATAATTTCTCTAATGGGTTGTTATTAATTACGTTACTAACTTGTTTAATATGTGCTTGAAAGATCTCAAATTTCGTCTGTGATGCAAATATTTCTTTTAACCATGATGAGAGTTTACATAAAAGGAAAAAAATAGGTAGCCAGTAAATCCATTCAATTCTAAAAATTTAGAGAAGACTTTCTAATTCACAACTGGCAAAATAAAGCAGATTACATTGCCACGTATCTTCAGTATGCAAAAGTGGGATATAGTTAGATGCAGAGTATCTTTATCTTACTTATATTTGATTAAATAAATAACTGTAATGTTATTTGAATATTTACATATTCAATATGTAAATAGATTCAATAAAATACACTTTTTGTTAGCGTTCACAATTTTTGTTTGTTCTTGCAGGCAGAGTTATGTTGGCTTTGGTATAGGTACCACAAACACAGAATGCTTTAAATCGCAAATGGACTAAATGCATAGGTATAATTCCCAGAAGCATAAAAAGTATTCAGTTGTAACATATAATCCCAGTTAACATCTGCTTTGGAGGATTATGAAGACCTGATATAATTACATCTTGGAAATATTTGTTCACATTTGCCAATATGTTCTTAACCACCGTACTCATTGCCCCATCCCTGGAAACATTCAAGGTCAGGTTGGACGGGGCTCTGAGCAAACTTTAAAGGTCCCTTCCAACCCAAACTATTCTATGATTCTATGATACCCATTTCTTGCTCACTTTGACTGAATATTTGTTCATTTGGATCTCTCAAATTTACAGGACAACACACACTGTGAATCAAACTTTATCTGGCGTTGCTCCCACCAAACATCAGGCCTTAGCTTGAGCGTTGTGTTAAGCCAAAACCTCAGCAGGAGTCAAGTTACCAGCCACAAGATTCATGTAAATATTTAAATAATTTACATTCATCTGTCCTCATTCCTAAAATTCTGTTGTTATTCCTGCATTTTTCTTTTTCTCTTGCTCATTCTGCCCTTTTTTCTCTGAATTTTTCCCTGAAAATTTCCTTTCCTTTTTAGTACTAATGTTTATAAAGTGTTGCTATTTTTTACTAAATATTAGAGTGAAATTTATGAGTTTATGCCAAATAGAATGTGACACAAATGAGAAAAGGAATTCCAAAAGTGATTGTTACCTACGTTAAACCAAAAAAGGTTCACCTGCACCCAAAAAAGAAGTCCTTCGCTATCCATGACTTGCCCGAGTTATTTATGATAATTAAGTAGGATTCCTGTATTGATTTTTATGCTAATTAGTTCCTGTTTCAATTCTGCTAGAGAAGAGTGTTTCTATCAGGTGATTGTCATGCTCTTAGTGAAGGTACAATACCTACTGGAAGCATTTCACAGGAAGGTCACAGCAGAAGAAATTATAACTGAATTACTAGCGTTAGAGATAAGCTTCTGCTTTTCAGTTTTAGTTGTCTTGCATATCTAAATCACAGTCTCCCCTAATTAAATGTCTTAACCTTGTTAGCCCAGGGTTTACTGTTACTGAGGATGAACTCTTCATGTTTTACACCTGTAAATCACTTACGGTGACATAATGGAGTGCCGTCCCCTAGGAGTATTTCAAGTGGAAGATACCAAAATGTCACTACTGAGCATCAGAAGACTGACACATGACTTCAGTGTCTCTTCAGCTCCTTTTAATCCTGTCGGCTACGTGTGTTAGTTAACAGAGGTAGCTCGGGGGAAGTAGCACAGCATGGACTGCATCTTTATGTGTAACCTGCCTTTCCTCCAAAGCGAGGTGCCTTAGCCTACTCTGCCAGGAGGGAGCTGTTGTTATCTCGCCTAAGCATTGCTGGAATGAGTTTTACACTGAAGAAGCCAAATTGTGTGATGGAGCATGTTAACAATTAAACAGTATGGACCATCGTATGCCCCAGCACTGTGTAGTTTACTAGTTATGAATATAGCCTTTTTTAAAGCCATACTTTGCCACTGATTTTGGAGGCAAGTATGTGACGGGTGATTACTTACATCAGTGGTAGCAGCTCCATGCTGTCTGCAGAAATTCAGCAAGAGTTAAGAGCCGTCACAGGGCACCGGGACAAGTGGTCATCCATCCGCACATCAGCTTTCACATGCGAGGGTTCCTGCATGGGCTATGAATCAGACTGTTATAGGCAGGTAAGTATCTTGCTAAAATCTATAGATTCTTACTCAGGTTGCCCCTGTATGAGGAGCTGAACCATATCATCTGCAACTCAGTGTGCTTCATATTTCACTTGATGTTGTGCCTTACAGGTGGGGAAACCTTGTCTTCCAGCTAGTAAAAATTCCTGAATGACAAGCTGAGGTGAATATGAGAAGCAGAATTCACTGTCTGGCACAGCCAAGGTCTTTGCCATAGTAGGGACTCAGTACTCTGAGTACTCAGTCTTCCTTAACCTCATTTGAAAAAGATAATTTTTAAAGGTGAATGAGCAGGTCAAGTTCCTTTATTTTTGCTTTCATTACCAAAGGTTAAATTCGGTTGCCCTAAACATTGGCATCTGGTGACAGTTTAGACATATTAAAGCATCCTGCCTGCCCTCCAGCCACCACTGCAGAACAGTGTGGATCTCATCTGCCCTATTCACCAACTCCATGTGGGTCATTGTCCCCCGAGGATGTATCAGAGACGATTGGGCAACTTAATCATAATCAAAATGTCTACACTGGATGTGGACAAGTGAATTTAGACCATCAAGCAACATGATTAAAAACTAACTCCTGAAGCATTGTTAAGGATAATGACTCAAAAGTATCCATTCAGAGCAGTAGCTGATGGCAACTAGGAAAGAGTCTGTGAGTATGCTAATACAGAGATGTAAAATTCACTAGAGAAAAGGAAGAAGCATTAAAATGTGGGCGTGCACGCTCACTAGTTACTACACACACACACAAAATCCTACAGGCCAAATTTGAGTCTCGTTTGAAGAGCATAATAGACCTTTTAGAGATTTCAGTTATCCATCTGTGGATCAACCCACTTCATAATTACTACTAATAACAATTGTTAGAGTTCATTTGGGTAAGTTCAGGTAAGGACAGAGTATTTGGAGCAGTGTAGTGACTATTGATAATAGTATTGAAAACTAAATAAAATAAAAATACATGTGAAATAATTCTGTAATCTTGTAGGAAACCTTGTAAGACAACTGGGAATGAGGAAAACAGTATTCTGTAGCTCAATATTGAATTAAAAGCATGAGTTTTTCAAGTACAAGTATTCATGCTAAGTTACATTATTGTATTGATTTTACCCCCTGCAGTAATTCTTTTGTTGTTCTACAAATCATACCAAAAGACTAATTTGATATAAAATAGTGCTGACATGGAAAAAATAAGAAAGGAAGACCCTGCACTAGTGAATAATGTGATAGGATCAACACTTTTCCCATTTTTGCTGTAAATTTGACAGCTGTGTCTTTGTAAAAGCCAAACTAATAAGGTCAAAGGAAAATATCCATAAAAAGAAAACTGCTGGTCCAGCAACGTTTCATGGTGCTGACACAAACTATGAGGTAGCTCTTCAGCTTGCTTAGTGCATATAGCATTTGCTATTGATACTGATATTATTTTGTTATTCTTTTTTTAGCTGTACTGTTTTCCTCACATTTTAGCTGTATTTTATTCTGATGGTACCCAAAAATACGCTTTATATATGTAAGATAATTTCTGAATCTATTTTCTTCTCTTCCAAACCATTGGCTGTTTTGACTAAACTTTCCACTGCTGCAACTACTTCCTACTAGTTTTTTTTTAATTAAAACAGCTGACATAGGAAGACCTATTTAGCCACTGAGAATTCCCAGCAACAATCTATGAATAAGAATAACAAAAATATTATTTATTATTTGTTTCAGGAGCTCTTAGTGTGTTCCTCCAAAGATGAAAGGTAACAAATTCCTTGTACTGAACAAGTTCACAGTAATGTTATTCAATTGATTTCTGGCAATAGCAACTTTACAATAAAATGGCATTGTAACTTAGGCACATGGGAAGGAAAACAACCATGGAAATAGTCTTATACAATATTTTTATTGTAAAAAAAAATTTAAATTTCATTAAATTAAAAAGCATCCTCTGCTTTCCTGAGAACTTGTACTTTGTTCTGTTTCTTTTTTCACAAAATATACAATAAAGCACCCTCTTGAATTTCCTTGATGATCTATTGAGAAGCTTATGCAAAGCCTATTAAAAATGTTGTTCATAATGTGGCTGAATAGCTAAATAGTCCTGATCTTGAGATAAGCACACACATTACAAAATAGAAATAAAGGTTTGCTTCCAGTGTTTTGGTTTGAGGAAATGGGAAATACATAGCAGAATGTCTATAAAGCACTGCTAAAGATTGTGCAATAATTCTATACTGTTCCTTGAAAAACAAACTCAATGCCCATCACTTGTTCGCATTGAAGCTCCCAGTCTCAAGGACATTACTTTTTGGACACTTGCAGACAGCTTCATTAGAAAACGAACAAGCAGCCGATTAGGGTGTCTGGTGTCCAAAGAGCGGTGCCTGTTAACACTGACAGCTTAAATAGATACAGGGGTAATTGCTAACTGTGTTTCTTTTTTCATCAGGGGGGTATTAACTGGTAATGCTGGCAGAGCAAAACCAGAGCTGTGGTTAAAGCAAATCTTTTTAACATCCAGGTTTTACTTACAGATCACATTCATCTCACTGGGATGTGTGGGTAACTTTGACCCTGAGTTATGGAGCTGTTTTCTGAAAGTACGCTGAGCTATAGGGCTTTGTAAAGCTTGTCAATACTTCTCTCTTTCATGGTCATACAGAAAAGGTTAAGGGAAGTACGGAAACTATTGCAAAAATTAGTCGGTAAAAAAAAGAAGTTGCATTTTTAAAGTTTTCTCAGGGCTCCTTTTTTTTTATCTGAAAGACAAGATCAATCTATTTTAATGGAATCACTGGGGAACGGTAATAATACAATTCTCTTAAACTACAGGGAAAAGGATCATGAAAATTGGCTTAGCTGGATAGCCAAGGAAGCATTTCAAAAGGTGATCTTTTCTAATTAGTCATATGTTCTGTTTTTATATTTATTTGAATGGAGACCTTTTATGAGTCCAGTCTGTAGATCTGTTGAAGCTTAAACTGTGCTGGAACAAGTTTTAGTCTGAAAAATTTTGGAGGACTAGTGCACGTAATAAATAATATTATTGGATAATCAGATACAGAGATGTATCACTCCACAATACTCCATAGGAACCTGCTTCTGGGTTATTAAAATGTGCAAGTGGCCTACAGGCTTTCTAGGTTAATATACGAGATCTTTATTGAGCACACAAGAATTAGAATCCAAGAAATGAATATTCTTTTTTTAATTAAAATCCTCCAAATAAATACGATATAACTTCCACTCCAAATAATATTTTTTCTTATATTTTAATTAAATAAAATAAAACTCAGGGTTTTTTCACTTTGCAGTCTGTGCACTTCATCTTTATAACAGCTGAAAACAACAGTTATGCTTAAACATGTCTGTCATTCTACCTCTCAAAGACAAGGCCTTGGATTATTATCTCCAAGCCCATAATCACCTCAGATTTTTTGGTTACCATCATGGCTGAGCTCAGTAAAAATCTGGTAGCATGTTACATGAAAGCCTTCTCTTAGGACCAGACCATTGTCTGTGCAAGTGAGAAATTCTACTCATCTTCAAAGTGGGCTAAGAATCTGCTTAGGGTTTAGCCAAACACCAGCACAATCATTTTGTGAAAATAAAGGTCAGATTTCCTCCTGATGACATTTGGACTGAGAAGGGGCAAAAAAATGAGAAGAGTTGACTCGAAGAACCTCATGGTCCTAACATTCATTCTCCATAAAATGCACCCTTGAAAGGCTGGCTATGCTTTGGGACCAGCTCTTTATCTGTATAACATGAGTTATATATAGCCTGGAGTTTGTCAGCTGGAGACGGAAGGGAAGAGGGAGATCTCTGGATCTGGTGCTGCAATATGTAGTCTGGTCTTCTTTCCCCTCAAACACCTGCCTTTGTATGCCTTTGTAACTTTGCATTTATGAAACTCAAAATACACAAATATACTTTGCTTCTGCCTTAGACTCTTGTGCATCAACAATGATTCAAGGTAGCAGAGTAAGATAACCTCCCGTCTTTAAAGCACTTCACCTTACTGGTTGTTGCAACCTTTAAACCCTGTGTTTTGGAAGGCTTGCTGCACTTGACTCAAGACTCTCCGCTTGCATCCCTGATTTGTTGCACAGGCCACTGTGTGTGGAGTTGACAAGGCAAGGATCTCCCAGTGACTGCTGTAAGCCAAGTAGACTCATTGCTGGCAGCAAGGAGTAAGGGATTACTAAGACGGGACTTCAATGAATGCAGATACTTTATGTACCTGATTTTAGTATGTGTGCACCATTTACCATACTTGTATTTTGAATATGTTTATTGTATAAATAAATATATATATTATACATTTAAAGTAAAACCACATAGTATTTTCAAAAAGCTTTTTAGATGTAGGTTTCTTTCCTGCAATATTAATTTTTTTCCCATGCAATTTTAGGTCCCTTTCCAATGATTGTTTTCTGTTCAGCTGATACAACATTCCCTATGTTCCAGAAACATAACAAAGACTTAATATTGATATTCACATTTTTATTATTAGTACACGAGTTTTATAGCCTTTGGCCAAATTACCCCCTTGCTTACACTGAAGACAAACTTTGGTCTTTAAATTTATATGAACTAGATATGAAAACCCGTATGTGCCCGTTAGTGGATTTTTTCCTAATAGGAGAGTAATAGTTAATTTTTTTCCTAAATGTTCGTGGGAGTTATAGTGGCCATTAGCATGGAACAGAAGAGCATACAGTGATATTTAATAAAACAATGCAGAAGGTGTATTTCCAAATTTGATTCCCAGAGTCTTGAGATGGTTGCGCCCCAGCCATTCCCATTACATAATTTAGTGAAACAACATGGCACTGGTACCTGTAGCTTTTGGGAGATGAGTAACAGATGGCCTGAGAAGTATTCTGAAGAAGGGGTGTATGCAACTGGACTCAAACAATTTTTAAGCAATTTTTGAAGACCACAACATACTGTGGCTTATTTAAATGATAATGTGCAAAAATAGCAGTAAGTCAACATAATTGAATAGCTTTAGCACAATCTCTCTGGTGCACCTGGGGAGACTTGCTCAAAGCAGAATTGGAATTGTGTCCTGGTTTAGCTGCACGTCAGTGAAAAGAACCATTTTAAGGCTTTGTTATGGCGAGTTGAACAGTGAATTCTAAAATACGCTTTTCAGCCACTTTAAATGTGATCTGATAATTATCTTTGATTTGAGGTGTCTCATCATTAGGCCCATCTTGTACATCAATTTGTGACTTTTGAAAAAGCACCATTTATGGTGAATTATATTTATCATTAAGTCAATGTATTTTTCAATACATTTTCAGCTTTTCAATATTCTTTTCAGCTCTGAGATCATTCTGAACTCTTACATGGTTAACGCTTTCACTTGTTTGTACGTAATTCAGACTGGTACTAGGTTCTTTGCCATGAGCAGAACACTTGGCTGAAAGACGATATTCTTAAAATAGAGATAGATGTAAAATGCACATACAATGTAATAATTTCTTTAAACTTGGTGATGACACAAAGAGAGAAGTGCAGAAAAATATGGTACATAAATAGTAAATGTTTGTATTGTTATTAGAACTGGAAAAGCTTATTCGTGTCAGGATTGCAATTGTGGCCTCTCTGAAGTGTCTAGGGTTTCTGCCACCAACTTCAAGCGATCAGGTATTCATGTCAGAAGTAATGAGCTAATGGATTAAAAACATCACAAGTTCTTAACAGAGTCACTTCCAAGGTTGCTTTTGAAAATCCTGCTCTTCTTCATGACAGTTGCATAACAGCTATGCACTCAAGCACATTTTTCATAAAACAATAACCATTCTGAAGTCCTTAAATTGCCATGTGTTCATTAAAAAGAATAAACGGCTTACAGTATTGTATAAGGTCATCCTTGAATGAAAAAAATTATGGGTTTCAAAGTAAGCTGTAACTGTCTGTGACCCCAGCCAAGGGACACAATTGTCATCAGCTAATTCACACTTGCCATGGGTGAAGTTTGGGCTCTCTGACTGCAGCAGATAGGGTACGTGAGCTAAAAGCAAACCCGTGCGTGACACAGGGTACAAGCCTGTGGTAGATCTCGGGTGTGTTACTGCTGCCTGACAAGGTCCCATCTGTCAGCTGAGCTACAGGAACAACTACCACATATCTTCTTAGCCTACCCCAGCTGCAGAATGAAGCAAGTTATCTGAAATTCAAGTTAAGGAAGTCTCCGCTAATGTATTTTACTTCCCAGTTTGGAGGCTAGGGGAGAAGCTCAGAGGACATAGACTGATACTCCCACTCAGCTTGGGGGCACTAGTCGTTCCTCGTGCCAGTGGACCATTCTGGCAGTCTTCTGTTAACACAAAAAACCATAGCCAGAGAATATTCTTTTTGTACCAACTCTATTCCCTTAGATTTGCCTTCCACAAAAGAATCCCTATCTTCCTAGTCAAATAACTATAGAAAGTAGTAGCTCACGGAAATTTGCCCATTACACTTAGAAAACCATTTAAACATAGAGGTAATTAATTAGTTTCTTGCTAAACTGTTAGAGGTGTTATATAGCATCCTGGTGGTATTATAATGCAATTATCTCATGCAGGTCTGCCTGGGAACAAAAAGGGAATTCAGAAGAGATACTTGCTTTTCCTTTCCTGCCTTTTCTGCTACTGACGACTCAGTTTTAAAATTATAAGACTACATCTTTGTGCATAATATATTGTCATTATGACAACTGATGAGCTTACTGTTCTTTGATGACAGTTATTAAAAATGATTTTATATAACACATGCAAACAATACCACTGTGTTTCTGAACACTTACTCAGTGGCTTATTTATTGGCACTTCCCTTTAGTACTACATGAACTATAGCGACAGATTTTTCTCTCAGAAATCATCCATCATTGCGTTGAACTTGTCAAGATGAGTAAGGCTGTGCCATGCTCAGTTACAAGGGCATTCACATCTTTAAAGCCAAAGCTTTCATAAAGATATTAGGTCTATCTACCTCTTGGAGGTAGATAAATTGGATCAGGTTCTTTGAAACAGTTAAAATCACTTCTTACTTAAATATCTAAACTCTGGAAACACAATTGTTATAATTTCTAAAAGCTCCTAAAAAACCCAAAGTTGAATACTTTGCCTGTTACTTTCTTTTAGATTGGCATAAGTAAATATCAATTTTTCTTACCGTGAAAAGATAATAGGTAAAATGTACCTTTTAAGCAGTTTCTTAGTCTTTGAATTTTATACCATATTCATTTTCATAAATATTTGTTAAATCTAAAGATTTAATGGAGCAAATCACAATTCTGAAGAAGAGAAAGAAGAGGCAGTATTATAGATGATAAAATATACTAAAAATAATGTAATTCTTCATTGAGGATGTTTGGGCATGGAGCCAGCATATAGGGTGTGTGGCCCCTGTAACAGCGTTGGCCATGCAGTCCCCTGTCTCATTACTGCGTGATCAGCACGCCAGCTGATGCTGCTGGGGGGAGACTAGAGTCCTCTTCACCCTACTGCCTCTCCCATGACAAATCTGTCCGCGTGCTGACTATGCATGCACTGGGCAGCTTTGCCTTGCTCATGTGAGAACTCGGTTCAGACTCCTAGACTGAAGTTTCAGTTATGCTGCCTGCAGTATCCACCTCTACTCCGAATCAAATAAAGCAGGTATGGAGTACCTGGCTGACTCAGATTTCCAGTGGGTATCAGCATTTATGAACAGCACACAGCTTGCTTTTTATATGACCTGTATATTAAGAGGGAATCTAGGCTGGAAGGCTGGGATGCAAATAACCTTGTTCTGTAACGATGTATAGCCAAGAACCTGAAAGGATGGCTCTTGGGCTTCAAAACCATAAATAGCTTTCTGGGGAGCAACAGCAGCTGGCTGTGCCTGGGGTCGTGCCAGGCAGGAAGAGCCATTCCTGGGGAAGGGACGAGTTCCCCAGGAGAAGCTACCAGCAGATCATTCTCTGTTCTAGACTGTGCCTTTGTTTCTGTCTCTACTAGGAAAAAATGATCCCAGATTACTGTGAGCGCACTAGATATGGCTCTCTAATTATAATTTTAATTGCATCTAATTGCCATGTTGCATTCCATTGCATAAAAGTCTGCCTGTTCCTGTGACAGATGCGAATTCATTCAGCTTGAAAACCTTTCAGAGTTTGAGGTATGTAAGTTCATGGCAGGCATCACTCTTGCTCCAGATGGCTGCAGCTTTAGGTTTGCAGCATTTTTTTAGGAGTACTTTTTCGAGTTCTTCGGTCATGCTTCCACATTTTTGAGAACACATGCTAATAAGAAGCAATGATATCAGCTAGTGAGCAGAGCCCCCCTGCCACCCCCAACCCCAGAACACCTCATCTTCTGTTATTTATTTAAAAATAAAAGAATGGAATGGGAGAACCTGGCAGGATGAATGGCACTTAAAAATACAGTGTATGACCAGACAGGAGAGGAATAAAAGGTAGCATTTAGTTTATTTTCTTGTAGTTTGCCCTACAGATGCCATTTTTTCTACGGGAATGAAGTAATCAAATTAAAAATACCACCATGATTTTCTGAAAGTGGAATTCAAAGATAATTGTATGATTAGCTGCCAGGTGGTTAATTGTATGATGAAAGCTGCCCAGCGGAAAAGGACCTGG
>NW_009202434.1:105288-106443 GCF_000690835.1 Fulmarus glacialis | reverse complement strand
CTACCTGCACCACAAGCCGGCGCCCATCCATCAGTACAGGCCCGAGAGCGTTCCTCCTCACATCGCCTACCACAGCAAGCCCGACCAGCACCAAGCCTACCCTCCTCGGTCGGAGACACCCACTTCTGCGGGCACTCGCTACAACACCTACACAAACCAAGGGAAGAGCACCTCAGCTCTCCACTCCAAGCCTCGCAGCCGGACAGAGTTTGTGTCCTCCGTGAGCCCGACGGGCCTGCGTAACGCCGGCTATGCCGAGGATGCTCCACCTTACCCCACTATCCGAAGGGTTCAGTCGCTGCACGTCCCCACCCCTGCTGCCTCTGCTATCCGCTCCGTTCCCATTTCACGGACCGAGGTACCTCCGGACGACGAGCCAGTGTACTGCCCACGGCCCCTCTATCAGTACAAGCCATATCAGCCCCACTCCGACTACCACGTAACTCAGCTGCAGCCTTACTTTGAGAACGGGCGGGTGCATTACCGGTACAGTCCTTATTCCAGCTCTTCCGGATCCTCTTATTACACCACTGCTGACGGGAGCTTTTACGACCTGGACCCCTACAGCACTGTGCGGGTCAGGCCTTTCCACCCCCTGCCCAGCCGAGACTTTGCCTCGTACGCCTCCCGGCTGCAAAGCAAAGGCCTGTACCGCTATCCCAGCTTGTCTGCCTACCCGCGGGGTGGCCTCATCAGCCACCTGGCCGGCAAAGAGCACAGCTTCATCAGCAGAGATGTGCCTCCTGCCCCGGACATCAAGCACACGTACATGTCGTGGGACCTGGAGGACATGGAGAAGTACCGCATGCAGTCTATTCGCCGGGAGAGCCGCACGCGCCAGAAAGTGAAAGGGCCTGTGATGTCCCAGTACGATAACGTGGCCCCACTGCTGCAGGAGGAACTGGGAGGACTGGATGTGATCCACTTGCGCAGCAAATCAGATCCTGGGAAAACTGGCCTCCTCACCGTGGCGGAAGGGAAGGAGGGGAGGTACCCGGCCAAAGCAGCTACGCCCGAGGGGGACGAACGTTACTACATGCAGCACCCTGAGCCAGAGCTGGACAGAGCCCACTACCACGGAGCCTACGGGAACGGGCAGTCGGAGAAGCCGTCCCTTCCCCAGAAGCAGAGCAGCATCCGGAACAGGAAGCTGCA
>NW_009202434.1:42958-105255 GCF_000690835.1 Fulmarus glacialis | reverse complement strand
CACTTGCAGCAGGAAGCAAGCCATAGGCAACCTTCCGAATCCAGAAACGGGCCCCCTTATCCCGACTACAGGCCCAAAGGTGGCCCAGAGCCCTCCGAGCCCATCAGTTACCAGCACTCGGGTGGGAAGTACATCCCGGCGAACCAGGAGACCCTGAGACTGAACCACAAGGAGGTGAGGTTGGCAGAGGAGAGGCCAGACTTGGAGCGGTCTCGAGCCAGGCCCACCACATCCATGGAGAAACACTCCAGAGACTGCTACAAAGACGAGGAGCACGCCGCCTCTCCCATGGCGCCACCGCCCAAGCCCGAACGGAGCCACAGCCTCAGAATGCAGCACCCCGAACCCACGGAGAGGGACTCTGCCCTCCTCTACCCATACCAAACCCTTGGGAAACGCCAAAGCACTATGACTGTGGTGTCCCAGTATGATAATTTGGAGGATTACCATACCATGCCTCAGCACCAAAGAGGGGGCTATGTTGGAGCAGGGGGGTTTGTGCCCCCCAGTTTTACCCACGTGCACAGTAGAACTTACGCCACGGCCCTTGGCCAGGGAGCCTTCCTCCCGACGGAGCTGTGTTTGCAGAGGCCTGAAACAGAGGTCCACGTTGAGTGAGCTGGTGTGGGGGGAAGGAGGGATAGAGTCTAAGCAGCCTCTGCTGGACAGCGGACTGTTTTATTTTTTCAGTGACGGAAAAAAAAGAAAAAAAGAAAAAAAAACAAAAAAAAACCCTGCCCCGATGAGCAAAGCAAACCCACCTTCAGCCCACCCCTACCAGCCCACCACTCATTGTTTTTATGTAGTAGAGATACAGCTTTTTCATGTAGTTTTGAGACAACTGGAACGAGAGGGCAGGCTGTTGGCACACAGATGTTGCCAGAAAGGCCGGGCAGAGCTGAAAGAGATGCTGTCGGGGCAGGGAAGGAAAAACTTTTTCCTTCCCCAGATGTGACGCTGGCAGTTACCACCGCTTCCTCACCACACCTCCGTGGTCCTGTGCATGATGGACTGTGCATGCAGCTGTTCTCCCTGCGAGCCCCCTGCGTAGTCAGTTGCCCATCCCACCGCTAGCTTCCAAGAAAGGGTCTTCCATGCCATGCCTTGGAAGAACCACTGTTCTGCTCCCTCCGAGGTTACGCAGCAACAGTGGGCTAAAAGCTGGGCCGGGGCAGAAAGACTTCCCAAGTATTTTCTTCTTGACAAATGCCGAAGTCCTGCCTCTCCCTTTAAAATTATTGCTTGGGCATAGCGGATCCACTTCAATGGCTTTGAAGTGGGTGGGAGCTTGTTTTGACTTTCTGAAGCAAGTTCAAAATACAACACGCTTTTTAAATTACTTGCTTAACAGGCTGCTTCTGGCTACAAGAAATCAAATTACTTTAAATGTCTCTATTATAAGCAGAGGCCAGCTATGGAAGCCAAGTAGGGCAGGTTTGCATTTCTCATACCAAAAGAAAAAAAAAAAAAAACACACAACCCCCTACCACAAAAATACACCAAACCATACACACACAGTTGGGAACAGCACACCCATTTCATGCCAGTTCCTCTTTGCTGCGAGGCTATCTACAATCCAGATCCAGACCATGTTGTGGCTGGCCAGAGAGTATCATCTCTCTACAAAAAAAAAAAAACCATAAAAAGAAAAAAATCTATAGCATTATGTCCAGCTTGTAAATTGGAGCCCAACTTCCCAGCTGGGAATGACTGTGTAAGTGCCGAGTTACCTGCATGACCAGCTATTTGCCCTGGGCCAGATCCTGCAGCTCTTAGATCAGGGAATGCTCCTATTGACCTTAAACTGAAGGTCTATAGGACATGGCTTTCTGTAACCTTTAAGTTCTGCGTTGGCAAGGGGATCCCTGTGAAGTCGTGGCACATACAGAATAGTTACGTGCTGTCTGTGCGCTGTGAATAGTATTGCCTCCCGTATCGCAAGCGTAGCTCATACCAGTATTCAGTTAGCAGTAGGGACAGAAGGCCAGTGCACTCTCTGTAATACACTAATAATGTTGTCCTAGGTATTTAAAAGCTTTCCGTATTGTAAAAGAAGCCAGGCAGCACCTCGCATGCAGCCTCTCGGGCTTCCCAGGACTCGCTACAACCCCACCTTACAAAGCACACCCATTTCATCAGAAAGGGCTTGCAAGCAATACTTGAAATTTGGGAGTTTTCAAATGGTCACTGATAAATTCCAAGGCCGTTCCTGTTCTGTGTGGTTGAAGAACTTCTCTACCCATTTTGAATCCCTAATGTTTTATTACGAACCTGGAGGTCCTGCAGTTAGCACATAGTTGTGAAAGTTAAAGGGAACTTAGATGGTTTTTTAACAAAAGTTTCACAGCTATTTTGGGGCTTTTAAATCATAAGGAAAACCTGCTTCTAGTAGCTAACTAGTCTTTAGCTGTTTGCTTCTTTTAATCTTGTAGCCTTGTCTGGGGCCGTTTCAGTAACACTACCTTATAGTCCTATTTTATTGTGCAATGCTCTTGTTTTAAGCATTTTGTTTAGAAAAATTATTCTTATGTGTTACAGAAATAAATCTGGCAGTCAGAAAAAAAAAAAAAAAGGGAAAAAAAAAAAGCAGCACTGTAATCCAGGTTACCGCAATCTCCTTGCGAGTAATTACCAGGTAGAGAGGTTGTTTTTTTTGTGAGGGAATGCTTTTTGTAATGTTTTCTTTTGAGGAAAACTAACAAAAATACATAGAAAGGGGCCATTAGGTGAGCCACGTTGCGGGCCACCCTGTCTACATTGGTCGCTAACTCCCTAGGAAAGGCTGACCTGTCCAGATTCCTCGGGGCAAGCTCACCAAGGGAGTCCAGTTTAAGTATGTGCTCTCTCAGTAGAGGCGTGTATTGTGTTAGGACTAGTACCAGTCCTCAGCTGTTGTAGCACAGTCTCCCCACAGCTGCCCGTTACCTGCCGAGGTCTCCAGTTGAAGCAGGGACAATGTGTTTGGTTCAGGCTATTTGGGATTCAGGTAGTGAGAGCTGTAGGTCAAAACCTCTCTCTCCGTGAAAGCCTTAACTCCCCGCTCCTGCCCCCCCGCCGCAGCAACTCTCCTTACCTCCGTTTTGGCCTTACGTTAACCGGGACTATCCTCCTACTAGGAGGGGGCTGCACCCAGCTCCCACTAATTGTAAATGCCTCTCTGGATTTTCCTGCTCAAAGCCACTGTCCCCCTCTAGAGACCAAGTGCCATCCCTGGACAACTTCTGTTCCTTGTAGTCTTGTGCTACTGCCGCCTGAGCCGGGGCTCTTCAGCTCACTGCGTTGAATGAAGTGCCAGGTGCTAAGCACCCTCTCCTCCCGTGGGAAACAAAAGCTTTCAGCACCTTTCAAAAAAGAGTTTCTAGAAGTGCACACCATACACCTAGACGGCTGCTACAAACAGCCTTCCCTTCGAGAATGAGGCGGTCACCATTAAAAAAAACACACAGCAGAAACCTTAATACCCAGCACCCTCCCATCCCTCTGCACACAGCCACGTCAGCGTGTACGTCAAGGGCTGGGAGCTCTCAGAGAACCTAAACTAACTTTTGTACGCCAGTGTTGAGCCACAAGTACAAAACAAAAAAGCAAGCAAGGTTAATGCACCAGCTTTTCCCGGACAGTAACACAGATGAGCACCTTTCTTGTGGTGTGGCTACTGCCCATGGCTTAAACATCTAGTACGATTCAGCAGTCACCCCCGCATCCACCCCACGCAAAGCCATATAGTGAACTATGCAGTTCTGCTCTTGCACTCTGGTTGAGCTGATGGTCCTTAAGAGTTTTACGCCCTCATTAATTGAGTCACGATAAAGTCAAAACATCCAGCTATCTCTTTCCAAAAATCATAGTCGAGATTAAAAAGGGCATGGTGCGTCAGAGCGAGGAGGGGAGGTTACACCAGATGTCGAAGTAAGGTGGATGATCTGGAGGTAAGTTGGTAGTTCAGTTCTTAGCGTCCCAGCAGAGAAACGGGAGGGAGCAAGGGGACGGCAACGCAAATAATGCTCTATTGCAAGTCCACTTCTGCTCAGATGAAGTAATTTATTGCCTAACCTTTATCTCCAGCAAGATGACAAGCAGCTATGTTCTTAAACAATTCCCTTATACTTGCCACAAGCTATCCTCATCTTAAATTGCCACTTCCTAAGTTTTCAGCCGAGTTTCTCCCTCCTGCATGCAAGAGTTCCGATAGTGCGCTCCAACTCTGGATTTCCACCTCCGCTTTGGGGTGGAACGTGCGACCCATAGGAGACCTTCTTTGGCGAAGGGGGGGGTGCAAATGTTAGGTGAGTAAGGAGGACCTAGCCCCTGTGAAGTCTTAAGTAAAGCATTAATTTCTGATTTTTAAAGAGTCTTATCAGGTGAAATCTATATGCATATATGACAAAACACCCACAACTTTGTGCCTATGTCTTTCCAGAGATCCTCGTTTCATGCTCACCATTTGAAGGAGGGTCAGTAAGGATTGCACAGCGGTAGTAAGTTGCTACAGGAAACCAAAACCAACTCGAAAACAGACTGTTCCTCTTTAACCCCAGAAAGGGACAGAACCTCACGCGTACTCTGCCATTCATCAGTACATTGACAGGGCATTCACTGAAGCGATGTGTTACGTGTTAGGAGATCTGGATGAGAAATTGTTTTACTTACTTTTGTTAAAGGCGGCTTAGGCGTGCAACTCTTTTCCCAGAGCCTCGTGCTACAGAAATCCAATGTGGAAAGGCATGGTCTGGTCTAAACAAACCTAGAACATAATACCTTTGTGTGCAAAGTCTTGCCTCGTCCAGTTGGGGGGAGGGTGGGGGGGAGAAAAGGGTTGTTTTGCAGTTCATTTTCCTGCTGTAGAAGACTTGATTTTTCTTTCCCTGAGCCGCATGAGAGAAACATCCCAGAAAGTCTTGGGTTACCTTTGGAGTTCCCTTCACTTTAATTTATATAGTGTCTTTTTTTGTGAACTGGTGTAAAATGTATATGCCGACAAGCTCATGTATTTTTATGTAAATATTTTTTGTGGTTTCCCCACTTGCCCTTCTCTGTAAATATTTAGAATTCTCATATTCTTCTCACTTGTATGATGCAGATGTGGTTTCGTTTCTGTTTTTTATTTGTACTGTAATGCAACAATCCAGACTGAGGTGTCTTGTGGTATTAAACAAAAGCAACAGTCCCACTGAGCTCACACTCAGATGTACAACTTGACAGCATTAATCAAGCCAGGTTAAAAACTATTCCGTTGTGTCTGTGTGTATTTTTGCCTCTGCTTCATTAATTAACAGTATATTAAAAAAAAAAAAAACAGCCATGCTTTGGAGGGATGCTGGCAGGTATCTCTGAAGACGAAGGAGGAGGTGACTTTGTGTTCATATGCCAAGGCTATTGCAAATCTGCTCACCGTGAGCCCATGCCACTGCTTATCTGTTGAGTTACACCTGGGGCCACGACTGCTTCGTAACAAAAATAAACCAGCCTGGGCTTTTTTAGTCTCCCTTTCTTCTCACCCAGCATGACAGCGCAAGGAGAAATAGCTTGGCGCTTGCACAGAAGGCACGGGGCAGATTAAGTTAGGACTAACAGATGGCACAGGCCACCTTGGCCCTTAGAGCTGGTCGGGAGGGATTCTGGGCACAACAGTAATATTGTTCATAGTTAATTAATAGCAAAAAGATGACTAAAGGAAGCTAACGTCATACGTTTTTAGCATTGTAAGACGGACTTCTGGCAGTCTTTTCAAGCAGTTATGCTCTTTAGAACTGCTGCCAGTAATAAAACCAACCTAATAGTCCTCTCTTTGGAGGACAGGCCAACCCCACTCTCCACGCTGAGCCTGGGGGCCACAGCCTGCCATGGGGTTCTTGCTACTGTGTCCATCAGGCCCAGAAGCCTTTTCTGTGAGCACAAAGGGGCTGCCGGGTATTAAGTCTCGTGTTAGATCTGTCTTCTGAAGTATTTGTCTCGCCCACTCCCAAATCCTCACTTCACAATCCAGGTTTACTTATTAACACACATTCAGCCTCTCCAGCTCAACGCCCGTCCTTGTAAGAAAGGTCCCACCAGCAAGCTGAGCCACCCACCCCTTCTCTGTTCTTTAACATCTGCTTGGCACCAGGAATCCCTGCTGTCGCAGACCAACACAGACGGGACGGGGGGACCTTGCAAGGCCTGCCTGCAAACCAAATACCGTGCTACATTTCAGTACAAGCAATACCTCTCCTACCGTATAGATGCGCTAAAAGCAGCGGGCATCAAGCTTTTCGTCTGCTGAGCGCTGTCAGAGACACTGTGGCCGCATCCAGACTAGGACAAGAATCAGACAGGCTTTCATATGCTGCCCCTCCTGCTCACTTTTCAGCCCTGCTCGTATGTGCCTGATAAAGTCATCTGTTAATGCCACTAACACTGAAGTTGTCCTCGAGGCCAAAGGCAAAATACAACTAGGATGACAGATGACTTAGCAAACAAAAATCTCAACTCTTCTGAAGTCCAGTAGACAAATTCACATCTGAACTCAAGTGTTTGTGGCAGCTCAACAGATGTTCTGCACAGTACGTTCATTGTCCAAAGGCCAATTGTCAATGATTAAATCTATTTGGTGGGTAAGGGAATAGCAGAGATCCGAACGCACTGCCTCAAGGAGCATCCCCAAGAACTGACATGCCACCTCCCCGCTTGGTTTGGCCTAAAATGCTTCAAAAGCAGGGCTGTGCTTTCCCAGCTGACAAGGACAGTTCCTTTAATAACACCCTCAAGATCATAGCGAGCATGGAAGTCATCAGCTGGGTGTTTTACCACGCGTCAAAAGAGGACTCAGTGTGTACAAGCAATGCTGAGAGCATTTCTCCTCCCACCACTTTAAGAAAAACAAAAAACAAACAAACAAAAAAAAGATGAAAACACTCAAGTCGTCTCTGACAGCCCATCCCGAGTAGCACCTCGTGGCTGAGATTTACACACAGAGCAGATCGGGGAGGGGAGGGGGGAGAAGGACAGATTTAAACTTTAGAGCGTGTCTAAGGACTGGTAAAACCCCAGGCATAAAATGGATTTTTCTGAAGTGCTTCCACCAGGTAGCGCTGTTAAACCGCATTTGCTGCTAAAAGCCAACTTTTTAGACCATTTAAAAGGATTCTGTTCCGTTCTAGTAGTTTCTGTTCAGGTTTCCAACTCCTGATATCTAGGGGTGGATTTTTTTGTTGTTGTTTTTCATTTTAAAAAAGATACATTGAGCACTCAGTGCTCCTGCAGCATGCAGGCAGTCTCCTAAGGAGCTCTGCTCGTCTCCCTAAAGCAACACCAGCCTGCAGGCGCCACGCAGAGCGCCCAGCTGAGAAGGCTGACTTACCACTAATGCTGAAGCATCCAAACCAAAAAACGAACTGCAGACTGAGGCAGATCACTGCTGCTCTTCAAAGAAGCTATCGGCTGTTCAGGGACTCCATCTCTAGAGGAACACTACAATATGTTTGCTTCAATGCTAGAAAAAGTCATCCAGAAGCAGCAACTGATACTGGAAAAGCCGGGAAGATGCAATGCTGCTCAGTCCCTCCCTTGTCTTCCTCCAATCAGCAAGGATGCCCTGCTAAGATTAATTATCACACTACGCACCCATAGGACCCCCCCAGCCACAAGCACCAAGTCCA
Organism: Fulmarus glacialis; assembly: GCF_000690835.1. NCBI lineage: Eukaryota > Metazoa > Chordata > Aves > Procellariiformes > Procellariidae > Fulmarus > Fulmarus glacialis. The sequence goes on along the minus strand of NW_009202434.1, from coordinate 97,618 downwards.
GCATCTGTCAGAGCAAAGCTTATGCAAACGCAAGAGTCTCAAGCCACACGCGCACAGCAACAGCGACTTGTTGAACCTCGCTTCCCAGCACAGGACTGGGCACCAGCCAGGATTTGGCTTCTCACCTTCACATCAGCCAGGGGCTGAGCATCTGCTCCAGGCAGACTCTCTCCCCCTGGGTCAAGCAGGGCAGCAGGACAGCTGGTATCTTTCTGCCCCCATGAAGGGACCCGCAGGCAGGAAGCCCTCCAAATGGGGAGGCTTCTGGTGACCCTCTCCAGCAGGACTTGACAGAAGCTTGGCAGAGTAGCAGAAGAATAAAGGAGGGACACAGGGAGGTCACACAAATCCCCCCAATTAGCATTCCTGGTGCAAAAGCAGTGCTTGGTGCAAGAACAGCCTGCCACCACCTCAAACAACAGGCTGACATGGATGGCAAAGCATCCTGCCCGTTGCCTGGGTCACAGCCCAGAAAAGCCAGACCGGCCACTTGAAGGGAGCGCTTGTGATGTGGGGGCCAACAGCAACAACCAAAATGGATGGGGAAAAAGCGTTCCTCTCTGCTCTTCCCATCCTCCCCGGGGCAGCAGGAGCAAGCTCCCTGCTTCAATGCTGTCCAGCCCCCTCTCACTCCTCCTTCCCACACCTCCTGTGGGAAGAACAGAGAGGGCACGGTCCTGCCCCTTAGCTTTGACTGTGCAAAAGCTTTGAGCCAGCTCTGCATCAGAAACTGTCACAACAACATCAACCTACCCCTCTGCAATCACTTCATCTGCCTTTCCTGAAGGGTTTTTTTGGCCTCTTTGGTCAGTTGGGAGCACACACGGAGTGGGACAAAGCCCTCAGGTCGATTCAGGGGCACAGTTGCCACCAAACGGTACCTATGGTCCTATGGTGCTTGTCCTATGGTGCAACCTAACTACACCCCCACCCCACCTCTCAAATCATTAATTCCACAGGCTACAGAGCACAAAGTGAAGATGCAACCTAAAAAAGCATCCATTAAATAAAGAATGGGCTGTCCGGTAGCAAGAAGGGGAAGACTTGATGCAATGCACAGTGAAATTAAAATGGCCTCAACTCTGTCATGAGCATCTTGAGCCTTAGAGTTCAGCGCCCTGATCCCTCCTTGCCCCAGCGGGCCAAAGTAAATCATCAGCCTCCAGACAGACACCCTTTACTTCAGACATTATGTCTGCACTTTATGGTTCAAATTGGCATCAAGACAGGCTCTCTTACGGTATCTGCCTTATCACCTGCCTGGAAAGATCTCTCTGCCCAACACAGGCCTCCTCCACGCTCTTCACAGAGCTGGCATCCAATCTGTCTTGTCTTTACATCTCCCACCTTGGATCTCCCTCCCTGCGAGTGCTCAAAGTTACCAGGCCTCTGCCAGCAACCCTGCAACTCCTAGTCCAAGGAGGTCATTGTACTACAAAGGGACGAGAGTTCTCCCCAGCTTGTGAGAAGAAAAGCCCACCAAGCACTAGAATCACACAAGGAACTCCTGCTTCACCATGTAACGCCCCAGCCTTTCTCTCAGACATTTCCACAGCACCACACCCCAGTTCCCTTCTGTTCTGCAGCCCCAGTTCGGCTGCCTACAGGTCCCAGAGCAGTGGAGAGGCCTCCTACATTTGCAAAGGAGGGGAAGACCTTCCTGAGCTGCCACAGCCCCGTATATGCCAACACTCCCATTGTAGCGGGCCCAACACATTGCCTATTATGCCACCCAATGCCTCCCCAGCATCACAAAAAGGAACTTTACCAGTCTGATTAAGGACAAGGGGAAGAGAAAGATGAATCTCCCCAGAAGGACAGCATCCTGTTACAGCTTGACTGAATTTATTAATTGTGGCCAGATATAGTCAATGAAGCTGCCGCCTTTCTGGACAAAGAAAAGTTCCCCTTCTAAATACCAAAGGCAACAGAGAAGGAGGAGATCCTTGTACAAAAGGCCAGTTAACCCTACTGGCAATTGTATATTTAGAAAGATGCAAGGCTTGCAGAAAGCGTGACAGCTTAGAAAGGGGAAACAGGTTGCACAAAGGGCAAGGGAAAGGTTTTCAAAGAAAAATGTATTCATCCATTTTTTAAAGATCTAAGATGCTAGAGAAGAACATTTGACTCTAGCAAGTGCTAGAACTTTATGCATTATTCAAACTGCACGAACGTTTGAAGACCGGAGACCTGGAAAGCTTCAACGAGAACAAGTCACCCGGCACGTTCCCAGAGAGGAAGCACGGGTGGTCTGCGGCATCCGAACGGAGGCGGCGGCTGCGATGGTTTTCATGGCTTCTATCTATGCTCCATACCTCAGCAGTACACAGCAGCCCCATCTCCTCTCCACTCCTAGACTACACAGAAAATCCAGGAAGGTGGACTTGGGATACATTGAGGGAGAAACCATTCCTGACCCACAAGCGTCAAACATAACTCAAAAAAACCTAATACACAGAAATGCAATAGTAAAGGAGAAACACAGAAGAACTAAGTGCAATAAAGAAGGGTAATACAGCAAGCCCACAACAGACATCCAAGTAAAAACCGAGTCTCCCCTCCTCCAAAGCAACACACACCCTCTAGGGCAGGCAATCTCAGCAATAGTAATATTCTAGAAGAACCTCACTCTGCTGCACTTCGAGTTATAAATTCAAACACAAGAATTAAAAAAAAGCGCCAGACAGGGCCAGGTTTTCCGACAGGCAGGCAGCCAGCAGAAATACATAGACAGACCAGGCCTTGCTTCTGAGGATGGGAAGGCATCTGCCTTGCCCCTCTCCCTTCTATCAATGCTTGCCTTTCACAAGTTCCATTTACTTTATTAGCATCTCTTATTTTTTCTTCAGACTTCCTCTAGTTGCTTTTTTGAGGGGGATCTTAATCACCTCGCTTAAAGGATTTGTTTGTTTGTTTCACACTCCGGTTTCTTTTCTCTGAATCCAATTCAAGCTCTGCAAGCCCTTCATCGAGCCCCAAAAAGATGGGAACTGCACCATGATCTGTCTCATCTTCTACTGCAAAAGACAGGGTGTTGAGGAGGGATGGCTGCACAAGAAAAGTATGTGAATGCATCCCACCACAAACATGAATACCACGCTGTGCTGGCCATTCATGTTTCACCAATATAGAGAAAGTGGAAGTTTGTTGATAATAACGTATCATGCAATAGCCTCCCAACTAACGCTGGCTGAGTAGTACAGTCAAGTACAGAAGGTACATTAACATGCTATAGAGCAGCCACCAATTTCTGCCAAACAGCAAGAGAAAGAGAAGCTGGTCTAAACTTTCACTTATTTCCCCTATGTGAAAGACTCTTCTGGAAAAGAAAACAATGTTAAAGAAGGACCGCTTTTTAAAGTGGAAAATATTTTCCTCAATCAGCAACAAAACTTCAAAAGTCAAACCAAAACACTTGGACAAAACCCCCAATCCACAAACTTTTCCCTTTCACCTCAGGGATTATTTTAAGCTTCAGGATGAGCACAGTGGTCAGCGTCTCCGCTCTACAGTGAGCTCCGCTGCTCGGAAGGGAGGCAGAGGTCTCCCTCCTGGCTGATCCCAGCTGCCAAGCCAGCTTCCACAGGAACCGGGCACTGCCTCAAACCACCTCTACTTTGAGCAACAGGCAGGGAGAAACTACTCAGACATTTCTTCAGATGCATTTTCTGGGTGCCTGACAGGAGACTTTGTGGTCTGGTGTGCAGAACCACTGAGCACTTGGAATTGCTACCCGGGGCTGCCAGAGCCACGTTTTGAATACCTGCGGGGCTGAGGCTGCGTACTTGATCGTGTCAGATCCCTGAATCTGAAATGCAACTTAACTGAGTAATTTTCACATTGGGTTTGAGGGACAGATAGGCCATCAGCAAAATCAGGAAATAACCCCTCTGGCTCTTAAGAAGGGGTATTTACTGTTTGTGAAACATGTAGATACAATAGCAATCGATGCCATAAAAGCCCATGAAACTTTAAGTTAACCATTCTTTTTCCAGAGCAGGATTTGAATAAGTAATACAGGACAGACACAACACCACAGAAGAAAAATTATTGAATAGAGGCTGAGCAAGTGAACACAATCCATTCTGCACCAAAAGAGACAGGTTGGGAGCTTTGGAAAAGGATAATGTAGCTGCACAGTTAAAGACCATCATAATGCATATACTCAAAGGTGCAAATTGAGATTCACCAGAAATCTCTTTTCTGGCAATTCCTAGCTTTTAAGTACCTCACTTTGTAACCTTAGGACTATGCTTTTTTGTGGGTTTGTACTATAGATGCAACCTCTGCTCTCTGCTTCTGCACACACATTAGCATTTTTTCACGGAGCATGGCTCTGCTCCCACCCTCAAATATAACAGCCTAAGTGTCCTTGTTCCAGCTTTCTTTCATCTCATCTCCTGGAGGATGAATAATGGAGTAGTGGTGAGGAAGAAAAGGGAGCAGACATGCCTGTTTGGAGTTTCAGACCAGACAGTGAGAAGTTTAAAACCTGAACTGGCCAATTCAGAAGGAAGCTCTGTTGATTTGCATCTACCCACAATAACACCACTGGGAAAGAGCCTCTGTCAAAGGCTGATTTAAAGCCCCCATCATGAAGGCGAAGAAAGAAAACAAGGAATTAGGATTACATTCTCTTTTTCTCTACAGATAATGTGGTTTTCTGGGTGTATCACAGATACACTCAGATCCAGACCTGCACATTTCAAAAAGGTCAGACCCGAGCTGTACATACTTACACACGAAGTCAGAGAAAAGCCAAGTGCAGGTGAAGCCTTAGTGCCCAGAGCGCGCCAGCCCAGTGCTTTAGCCTCAGTGCGTGCCTCTGGGCAAGCTTGAACAGTTGCCTTGCACAGCGTGGAGCAGTCCTGCCAAGTCTCACTGCCTGCGCCGGAGATTCACACAGCGGGTGCCTGCCACGTGCCTGCCTGCGGCTGGAGGGAGTCCTCCGGCACTGGTGCCCTGCTAGCGTGTCGGGGCATCCCTGAGATGGGCAGTCCCCTCTAGAGATGATCCATGCTCACCTGTGGGAGTCACAGGAGGGTTTTGTGGCTTTCCCCCATCAGGACATGCCTTACCACAGGCTAATTACTTGCAAACAGTAAACCATGCTCACGGCATTCATCATTTATAAACAGGAGGGGTCCAGCAATATGAAATTGTCCAGCAGTTCCTTCATATAAATGACAAGAACACAACTTCAAACATACCATTTACTAAAGCATTGGTGAAGATGCATTTCAAAACACTCCAATTTCTAATTAACCAGGCCTTCTTGGGAAGCAGGTATCACCCCCATTATACTGAAAAACACCTAGAGGGCCAAGCTCAGTGGATTTGCAGGGGTCAAATGGCAAGCCAGACATGACAACAGGACTCCACAGCTACTACCCAAGACATCGGTGTCCCCCAGGATACTACGCTGATTCTATATTCCTGGCTTCAAACTAGTCTCATGATTCATTCTTGCATGCTGATGCGAAATGGGTCAAACCTACAGACCCTTCCAAAGTTCCTCAGCACTCAGCAAAGCCTGATCCAGGGGGCTGAACATTAGCTTAGCTCAGATGGCACGAACAATCAAGGCAGTATCTTCAGAGGTAATTAAGCAGCTCATCAATTTTGAGAAGCTGAGCCTCTAATCGCTAGCTGGAAATATGAGGCAGACTTATTTCTTGTTTGTTTTAGCAGGCAGAAGAGTAGGATGGAGAGCTGTAATGACCTGTGACAGATGCCTGCCCAGCCTTTCCTGTTTTGGAGGGTCGCTTTTGTACACTCCCAAGACATGCACACTAAAACATCCTGAACACAGGCTTTGATACTCTACAATTGTATTAGCACTTGAGGAATAGAAATGTCAAAGCAATTAAGTCTGAAGAGGTTCTTTTTCTCTCTATCCATTCAAATTCTGTGGAACATTTCCCGACTTAAGCTTTTCCGCAAAAAATTGTTAATATAAAGTCCTGATTTTTTTTCTAAAGAACAGGGGAAGAAGAAAAGGAAAAGCTGAAAGCAAGGAATCAGAGAGATGGGACAGAAGAGCCTCCCTGAAAACTGCCAAATTTTCCACTCCACGTCAAAACATTGCCCTTTTTGTAATATACAGGCTTGTTTCTTCTGGCATTTTCCAATGGAATGACACAAGTTTTATAGAAAAAAACAACACATTTAAAAAGAGCTGCTGAGCTACTCCAGCCGATCACTTTACCTGCTTGCAGCCCAGCTTTGCCAACTGTAAGACAGAGATAACAAAAACCTGCTAATGACAAGGACTATGCAGGAGACATCACTCCACGTGACAGCTGTGAATTGTCTCCTGTGTACACAAAACATTTTTCATTTAAATCATCATTAAAGTGTTTTCTCTGAACCATAATCAACAGATGAGGCACCACTCTTCCCTTCTGCAAACGAACTTCTACTAGGTGCCTGGAAACCACCTGCGTGCCGCTGTGCATACCTCTCATGTATGGCCTAAAACAAGTGGCAAGAAGTCAAATTACTGAGCACCAAAGCTTCGGCAAGCAAGCTCTTAGCAAGAGTCATTCGGCCCAGGGCCACTAACCAGTCAGCAACCATGCTGGAAAACAGCTCCGGAGTCCTGACTCCCAAGTCTTTCTGCTCTACCCGCTAGACCAAGCTATTAATGACTTGCTGGTTCAATTACATTTTCTGCTCCGTTCTTCCAAGGATGAAGTCAGTGGTAAATGTCTTCTGCAAAGGGAAATCTATCATGGATATTTCCCAGATAACAAGCAGCGCAAGGCAACACAGTGTCCTTGTGGAAAGGAGTAGGAGAGAGACTGTGCAAGGAAATGGCTGACATTATCTTTCTGCAGCCTTTTAAGTTTCCTTTGCCCCAACTGCTCCAGCCACATCAAATCCCACCCAGTCAACCCTGCCATGACCTCTGCTGTGGCTCTTACTTTTCTGCTGAGCCTGCCTGCCTCATTGCAAGTCACAAACAGCCTTCTGAAACTGAGTTAGGAAGAAATAGCTGCACTGTGCATTACACGTGCAGTGAATTACCAATCCAGTACTGAAACTTCAAGGAAAAACTGCAAGAAAAGGACATTTCCTCCAAGGCTTCTCTAAGCAGCAAGAAATCTTTCAGCTGCCTTCCAAGCTAATTCTACACTGCCTTTAAGGCCACAGGGTGGATGAGCTGTGGCTTGCTTCTAGGACAAGGCAGATTAAGGGAACTGCATTTCCACCCCCCTTTCCTACTAGGGGGCTGCTGAGAGCATAAGAGTAACCCAGCTTAGACTATCTGATGCAGACAGGATAATTAGCTATCTGACCATCGCGCAGGCAGCAGCTGTATGAAAAAAAAAAAGGTCTAATTTATTCAGTCTCCAAAACAGGAGAGGAAGAGAAAGCAGGAGAACTGCAGGATGTGCATACCAGTTCACCCTGCCTTCCCGCTTGGCACCACGACTGGTCAGCTTTGTTGCCCCAACTAAAGGATAACAATTCAGGCACCTCACAGGGACAGGACAAAGCTTCACGCACCTATCTTTGTAGTGCTCAAGGCCGACAAAGGCGCAACACGACCGTGAATCATCATTACGTGCACAATCTCGCCCTCCCCTTGCTCTGCTGGCACTTCTCCCAACAGACAAGGCTGTCCACAGGATGAGTACAGCCCCGCCAGCCAGGGTTGCCGGAGTAACTGAGTGTTGGCTCCAGCAGCCAGCTCGCAGATGGGTGGGAATGCAACAAGCACCTTATGGAGGATTTAAGCAAGGACTGTTGCAGCTCGAAGCCCAAGTTCAGAAAACAAAAGCTTAGGAGTTGAGAGAGACTGGCTGGATACCACCACAGACCTCTTAGCAGGTCCTTGCCGCTGTATCCCACAGAACATCTGCCACGTCCCCATCTTTCTCCCTTTTCACAAAAAAAACAGGTGGATTCCTTTTCTGCAGCACATTGGCTTTTTCTTAAAGTTCACGAGGACACTCAAAGATTAAAGCCCCTCCACTGGCACATCAGGGTATGACTCTCTGGTCCAGTCTGCTACACAAGTACAAAACTTCTTATGTCAGTTAAACATGCACCACGGAGAACACAAAACACGCACAGCGAGGAAGTGAACATCGCTAACAGACACCTCAACGCAGACCAGATTCCTCTTTCCACCAGTTAAAACTTGCAGCTAAAGGCTCCATTACAGCATGCGCTTTCCCACAGAAGCTATTCCCCGGTCAAACAGGGCTCATAGCTTTCAGAGCTACCCCCAAAAAATACTGCTTAAGCGCAGGACTCGCCATAAGACAGCAGAAAGATGATGATCTCTAGTATCAGCTGATCAGGAGGCAGGTAGTCAAGCTTATGCTCCAGTTTCTGCTTTTAGTATCAGTTTAGACTAGAACTTTTCATAACAAAGGTACATCACCGCCACCAACAGGGTCCCCTCTCAGCTAAGACACTCTCATACCACATATTCATGAATCTAAATGCACGCAGAATGCCTTCTTTCGCTCCCCAATTACTTCTAGCAGGGAGCTCCACAGACTTTAGCATAAATAAATATATTACTCTTCTTTTTAAATTTTGTGCCGTTCTTATTTTGCTTTTGTATTTTACTGCTCTCACTGGCTCAGGGACATGGCATTTCCATAATATGCTTGGTTCCACTGAGATAATTTCCAGGCTGTGGCCCTTCAGAAGGTAGAAGTCATGACCGGCTTTCTTACAGCTATCTATCTATATATATGCCCTCTAGTCTTTCCTAAGACAACTGCAGAGCTGCTGCCAGTCCAAGGAGGAAAGGGCAGGAGCTATGGCATGCACATGCCGCTGCACTTTCATTATCACAACTGCAACACGCTGCCAAGTTGAAGGAGTATTTTTAGACTGGAGAAAAAAACTGGGGATTTATCAGAGACTTATTAATACAAAAGTGACACTAATACATTAGCAGTGTTCTGTTTGCCCTATACTTATACAAATTGGGTTTATTTCCTTCCCTCCTCCAGCTTTTCTAGACAAGGAAATTGTGCTTATCCAACCACTGCAAGGTCTTGAGCAAAGATACCAAGACAGGAGAGCACGGATGCGGGTCTCTGCCAGGTCTTAAGGGGATACAGGGTCATCTTCAAGAAGACTACTTTCATTCCTGTCATGAACCACAAGGTCAGACAGGGAAATGAGTCTCAGTGCACACACACTGATGCTCAGTGATTCACAGACCAAACTTCCATATTCTCTGGAATATCCTGCTCTGCAGAGACTTGTTGACATATGGATGATCAAGGCAGTTAATCTGAATAAGATTTGCATAGGGAAACTGGATTAAACCCCTGTGTGGACACATTTATCCAGAATTTAATTTAGCTTTGAAGTAAACAAATTAAGGCCACTTTTATTCTGAATAAGAGCAGCCATGCTATAGGCCAGTGTAGCGCAAGTAATCCGCTTCAAATTCATGCTGTTAGTTGATTTGGACTAATTTTCACCAAAGTATCCCCATTTAAACAAGCTTGAAGCAAGACTACAGAACAGCATCCTTGAGCTAGCTCCACTGGGTGATTTGGAGGCAGCCAGTACAGATCCAACATCAACAAGTAGTGGGATCAGGCAAGTTGGGGAACAGTTTCAGCTCCTTCTGTGATGAAGTGTCAAGCGATCTGCCTCAGTCCTTGGAGGTGAACTGAAGCCACAGCAGAGCCGAGCTGGTAAAACAATCGCTCTGGATTTGCTACTCCAAGTTAGTGACCAGGCAACATTTGGGCTTTCAGCCCATTTTTCTACGAGAGTCATTTTTGGCTTGGCTGTGCAGACAGATTATTTAACAGAAGGACAGGGGAGAAGGGGGCGGGAAGGAAGGATTTAGTTTCTCCAGAGAAAGCTGCTGACAACGAGCAAAATAAAATACCCCGGAGAGAAAGTGCTTGACAAGAGACTAAGCCATAGGAATTGTGTTATCGGGATCGCAGGAGCAAACCTGGATGGAGTTACTGGCTGACATTTGAAAAATGAAAGAGCTGAATAGACAGTGCTAGTAAAACAACGAATGGAAGAGCAGAGGTGCGCAAGCAGGGAGGAGAAGGCATGACTAGACAGGCGGCAGCAGCTTGCGGCTGGGATACAGCTCATTGTCAGCCTTCGGGCTGATTAGAGAGCAGCTCCAGAAGAAGCTGATGATGGATCTCTTTCCCCTTGCATACTTCTACACCCCCCCATTGTTTCACACAGAAGCTTATTTCACCAGGTCTGTTTTCAATACAAGGCTATTGCAGCAGCAATAGCAAATATTGAACGTATTACAAAGCAATTCATTGAGCTGGAAAGAGATGTTACAGAGGGAATTTCATCAAGATAAGATAAGCAGCAACTTGGCTGCAGAGACAGAAACTGATCAGAATATATGATTTATTTTGCCCCTTTGAGCTAATTTATATTTGGTGAAAGAACAAATACAAACACACATAAATATCCAAGACAGATGCTGTCCTTTCCTCTAAAAGGAAAAACACACCTCCCAGAAACATCAGCAGTTAACAAGTTGTAAGCTTCAGTTGTATTCCCCTTGTACACTGGCAAAAAAAATAAATACCAGCCAGTTTTACTAGAAAGCCAGATCCTAAAGTTGGTTGGAGGGCGTAATTTTGGAGGACAGAAGCCCCAAAGATCATTAAGTTCTGACCGGTTTTGTAGAAACAGGGGCTGGGCAAAGGGAAAGAAACCCTAGTAGCATCCCTGTTGCATGAAAGGCTTTCACAGGAGGCAAATTTTATTAAGCTTCAGAGACACTGCCTTGAAGTGGAAGACCACAAGAAGCTGTGCTTCACTGCTCCTCTGCTCCTAGAATGGCTTGTTTAGAAGTTAATGTCATTCATCACATGCAAATCCTTGCTACAGATGCAATCGGTTTATAAACAGCAATTAAGTTTGAACCTACACTAGAAACTTACAGTTAATGAACTAGTTCAACTTTTGAACTCATTTAGTTAAAGGATCAGTTTTTTCCTAGCATAAATAAGGCCATGGGTTAAGTACAGCTATTCCATCAAGTACAAGCAGGGGGGGGAAAAAAAGAAAAAACCAAAACAGAACAGTGCCTATTAGTATCTAAGCTAAGAGAATAATTCGTTTTACCTCTTTCTGTTCACAAATGGGCTGGAGCAACTTACAGTTTTCTTGAATCTATTTATGATGGGAAATTTGCAAGATTATTCTTGCAAATAATTAGTTATTGATCTCTAAGTTTGCTTAGGGAAAAGCACTCATAAGCAAGTCAATCTATTATTCAAGCAACATTTGTTGTTTGGGGATTTGTGTCACTGGAACCACTACTGAGTAGGCACAACTTCAGGTTTCTTCATGGAAGGAGGAGGGAGGTGTTTGAAGTCACATTTTTCAGAGTCAAACTTCCCCCCTCCCCCCTTCTTCTTCCAATAAATGGTTTTTGCCAGTATTTGCTTAAAAGGTTTTGAATGTTTCTTGGCAAAAACCATATAGCTATTTTATTAATATTCTAGGAACATTTTCCCAGCATTTTGATGTTCTAACTAATAATAACAACATTAAGCGAGACCTTGAATTCCTTCTAAACCTGCAGAGCCCAGGGACAACTTCAGATGTACACAACTGGGGACAGACCTTTCATTTCTGCTCAGCTTCCCACTTCTTATCATGACAGACAAAGCTCTGATCACCAATAACACCCACCCATTACACTTCTGTTACAAAACCGTGCAAATTTCACACAATCTTTTCCCAGCATCAGGCGTGCTACATGTAGCTGTGATTCTTCAACCCAGGGTAACAAAAAGCCAGCCAATCTTCTCAAGGTCAGTAGTTTTCACTAGGAAAGTGCTGAGTCCCCACCACAAACTCTTTCCTATCAGCCTCTGGTCCCTTTCCCCTGAGATACATGAATTAGCACTTTTCTCCTATCCCCATTTTCAGGAAGCATTTATTGCCCTCTGATTTGAGTTCAGGTTGTATTTAACCACTCCCAGAAAAGCAGAGCAGACTTTCAGTCTGCAGTAATTAAAGACAGGCAAGAATTAAGAAAATTAGCTATCAAACTTCAACAACTCTGCCTCATGGTTCCCAGAACAAGCTGCCAGTGCCTGATAGTAGAGTTTTACAGAAAAAAAAAAAAAAAAAAAAAAAAAAGGTGTGTATGGGGGTGAAGCAGCCCCGGATAGACTGCCACACTGCTCGCCACATCTGTGTGCACTGTGGGAGACCGACAGCGCTCACGCACTGGCCAAGCACGCCCAGGTGAACGGTTGCAAGGCAGTAACCACGGAAACCAACTGGGACTGACATAATTGCTAATGCCAGAATAGTCTGGAAAGATCGCATCCTGCCCTGCACCAGAACAGGGGCACAAGCAGCCCAACGCAAAGCCTACCAGGCAGATCTCGCTTCAAGTTACAAAAGGGAGAATGCCAAACAAGCTCTTGGGTCTCCAAGCATCCATGTCAGGCTTGCACTGGGGAAATGGGAAGAAAACCACACCTACTGTAAGCATTTGTTGTTCTGAAGGAGCAAAACAATTTTGCAACTTGCTAAGCTTTGCATCGACCAGTGTTTATCCACACACAGGCCGACACTGTGGAGCAGTCACACCCCGATCCGCGGCAATGCAAGAAACACGGATTGGCAGGAGACAAGCACCTTGCTCACATTTTAATAGCAACGAGCTCTGTGACAAGACACCTGAAAGTCAGTCCACAGCCAGCCCCATGCTTTATGTGATAATGATATCGCATAGGGTTCCTTTCCTTCCTGCATATCAAATGTAAAAATTCCTCTGGAAGCGCCTCCTACATCAGCAGTAGATGCGCCGGGGCAGCTGCACTGCCAGTCCTTCCACAGCCTTTAAGTGAATACTGCTTTTAGGGATCTTATAAAACTACCTGGTACAGCTCTCTCCTGACTGGCTGGACTTTTATGATTTTAAGTGCTACTTGAGCTCCTTCACATCCCATTTCCCTCCTCATCTCCCATCTATACTACAGCAATTCTTCAAATTGTATGCAACAAAAACCTCTAGAAGTGTTACTTCATCCTGCTGCAATCATAAGAGATGCTAGTGTGAAATGTACTTTTTGAAATTATCAAGTCCAAACCCAGAAGTGTTTGTTAATGCAAATACCTTGAACTGTCCTTAGGCCTTCAACTGCCCTCCTTCCCGCAACCGCAATGCCATTCTCAGCACCAAGAACAGCTTTAGTGCTTATTCCTTTTAACAGTCCATGCAAATCAGTATTACCACACGATGATGGGTTCAACAGAAAACTACATTTCCTGGACAAAGAAAGTAAATTTCTGTTTGGGTTTTTTTGGGGGTTTTTTTTTTCCTTCCCCCCTAAAGGCATGTTGTGAAAAATAAGAGCTGCTTGTGGAGAGGTAAGAGATAAATAGCCTTTAAAGGAACATCTTCCTTTGCAAGCCAAATAGGAAAAGTATGTTTCAATGTACAGCAGCCCTCTTTGATAGTACAGGATGGGATTAATAGCTATTAGCTTCCACTGTCATTACTGTCCAGACTCACACTGCGGGATTTGGTCCTTCAGCACTGGCCTTCCCTTCCAACACTAAACACGAGAGAATCTATTTGCACAATCAGGTCACCGGTGGGATTCACACTTAGATCAGCGTTAGGGTACTACCGATCCCAAGCTGTGTATTTGCTAACCAGCAGTCACAGCACAGCTCTATCCTTTCCTGCACGCCATTCTCACAACAGGCTGGTTACCCTGGGCTGAGTCACATCTTTGTGCCTTTGCTTACTATCAGGGTATAGATCATCACTTACAAGCACGTTCATACATAGCCCAACCCCAACAGGCTCTTATCGCTGCTGGAAGTTTCAGGAATATGTAGAAAAACCTGGCTCTAGCAGAGACTTTGAGAGCAGATAGCACAAAGCTGTGTATTGCACAAATCTAAATTGCATTTCACAAGTAAGTTATCCTCACGTTAGGATGAGCACAGAAACTGAACTTCAGAGAATTGGAAATACAGAACTAGTGTATTAATAGGAACATATGAACTTCTGCATAATTAGTAACATCTTGTAAGGTGCCTTTACACAAGTTAAGTACCACTAGTTACAGAGGTGGGGAAACTGGGATACAGATGTCCCCAAGGCCACAAGAAGGCCAGCAGCAGAGGATAGTAATACTCAGGGTTCAAGATTCCCAGGGCAATGCCCTAACTTGCAAGCTACATCTGCTCTCACAAGAGTAATGCTTTAGTTCAGTATCAATTGATCAAGGAAAAATCCCAACTTTGTATAGGAGAATTACTCACTAATTCTCACCACAGCTATAGAAAAGTCCAGTAGCTTTAAAAAGTTACCATGACCTCAAGCACTGTGACAACTACCTGTTAGAAGCTCTTCTGCTGAGCAAGATAACCACATTGTCTGTCACCAGCATCTAGCAGAGCACAACAGAAGACCATATTTAGAGATCCTGAGTTCCCTACATGGTCAGTTAACAGTGAGAACCGACTACCACAGCCCTTTAATGCTATGTTTTGCACTTCCCATACTCAAAAACTATTGGAAAGAGGAAATCAAGAGCTCAGATTTGAAACACCCATCCTACAAAACTCTTTTAAAAAAAAAAAAAAAAAGAAGAAGAAAATTTGTGTGCAAAGCACCACTGTGCTACAAAAGTAAAGTCACAGAACAAACTGAATGAGTAAAGAACATCTCAGACTTAAGGAGCATCCTGGATGCTATTTAGTGAGGTCACGCTTTATAATCTTTAATACACTTCTAAAACATGCCCTACTGAAGTCCCTGCTAAATTAAATGGGCTCATTGCCTTGCAATGAAGTAGATAGCTGGAACTGCTACAAGATTACACTGCTTCTCTGCCCCAGATAAGCTTGTCACCAGTGAATTCTCCCACCCCCTTTTTTCCTGCCCATATTAATGCCCTCCATCATAATAAGGATTCCTACCCACTGCCAAAACTCAATTTACACTATTTACTTTAATGACCTCATTTGTCATCCTAGCATGTGTGTCTGCCTCTGGGACTGCAGCCCCGTCAGTCTGCCAGAAGGTCTCATTTACAGTTTGCTCTTTCATTATTATTTTTAAAGATTAAATTGCTTCCATTTCAAGGCAAACAGTCTGGAAACTCCCACAGCCCAGAGGATACCAAGATACATTCATACATTTGATCAATATATTTTAGGGTTACACACATCTCAATCCCAAATGACTCTCCCCCTCCACACCACCCCACTGCATCAGCCATCTATTTCCATCACCTTTCACTTTGTTATTCCTTTTAATCTTTGCAAAAGATACACACTGGTTATGACATTTGAATATTGCCATAACATTTCAAGTCGTGGGAGGAATTTTAACTTTTTTCTTTTTTGTGGGGGGGGAGGAAGAAGAGTGTGATAATTTCCTTCCCCAACGCATCAGTTCATTTGTCTGTTCTAAACCACATTTTTTTATCTCACAGCTCGACTACTCCGGAGAGGTATATTCCTTCCTATTAGATTATATTTCTCTCTTACGGTGTGTCTCCACTCCTGACATGCTCAGTAAAATTCAATGTTAATTAAGTCATTTAAATAGGTTAGGGAAGAGCATAATACTTCATGTTTCATTATACCACATGTTTTGTGGAAACTGCATTACACAAACTGCTATAGCTAGAGGAAGTCTCCAAAAATACAGCATCAAAACCGAAGCAACACAACAATCTGCCATTCAAAGCAAGGGAGGGAGGGACCAGGTATTTGAGAAATTATTTATGTCTGTCTGCAGCGTCTCAAAAAAAACATTCCTCAGCTTGTTTGCAACATCTTTAAAAGGAGAGATTATAAGCCATTTTCTTGCTTATGAGTAATCGCTCCATCCATTTGGCTCCTCCCAACTCAGCCTCCAGTTGACTGACTGGGACAAAAGGTGTCTTACCAATGCAACCCTTGCCACCTGCAGCGGCCACTCCCCTGCATTTCCAGTTTATATAGAAGGATCTGCAGGGCAGATCGGACATTTGCTAGACATCATTTGCAAATCCCGATACAAACAGATTAATTGCTAGGAAAGCCAAGCTAGATAGGTGCCAAACTTAGAATCACGGTGTTACCAGTTTCTTCAATATTTAGAAATGCTTTTCCCAGGCTAACAGAAACCTGTCTTTTAACCAAAAAAGAAAGCATTGAAACTTCCCTCATAACAAACTTCAAGAACTCAAAGTTATTTCAAAGTTACTGAGCACCTATCTCATTTTCTTCAGCTCATGCAACTACATGACTTCTTGCTTGTTTTCCTTCCATTGCAAATGTTTGTCTTAAGTCCCAATAAACATTAGCAAAACCCTTCACATCTCCCATTAGTGATTTCCAATATGCTGATATGTTTCTTCAGAAGCCTTTCCAGTGAATAAATTGGTCCCAAACTAATAGTGCTTGTTATTTATACAGAGACATCCTTGCTTGGGATGTCTTCTAAATAGACTTGAGCAGCCACGTAAGGAGTAACATCTTTTCCAGATATATTTGAGTATGATATAAACGTAGGTATTTTCTACAGAAAAACATGCTTCAGATTGCTTATCAATATTTATATACAAAGCAAAACCAAATTTTTTAAGTTGCTTCTAGATAATATATGATGGTAACTTAGCAATAAAACAATTTTACAGGTTATGCATGAGGTATAAAAGCATATAAATATTACTTACTGTCAGATGATCAAGTTTCCGGTATGTAGGGAGAAGGTGGAAGATATTACAGCACAGTCTTCCCTGGATTCCCTCAAGTCTTGCCCTGGATGATCACATGCAGACAAGAGCAGCAGCAAGGCTGAGGAAAAACAAACAAGAATTGACAACATTAGCCCAGCAAAAATGTTACTAGTGTGGGCTAAAATAATTTGCTAATACAGAAGCAATACAGCATCATCAAAGCTCTTAGGAACATTAGGTAGCGCCAAAAAGATGCAAACATTTTAGAGACTGTGCGCTAGAACCCCGAAAAAGAGCTTTTAGACTCAAGATTATTATCTTTTTTTCCCCTATTTTCCTTTGTACCCTTTTTTACTTTATCTGTGGAGGACTTGTGTCATTAGCATATTCTGTTTGCTGCAGCACAGAATAGCTGATGCCCATGTAGCCAACTCAAACCTGAGATTGAAAAGGACTATTTATTATTTCTGCAGTAACTGCTCTCCAAAGAAGCATAGGGGGAGTTTTAATAAAAACAGTAAAGTGGAAAACCCACAGAACTTGCATGTGAAGCAGGGAAGAATTCCTATTGTTCCGGTTTTACAGATAGGGAAACTGAGGCACAGAACTGAGGCACTGAAATCATTCCAGCAAAGCTCTAAAAAGAGAGACAGAGAGCTTGAAAAAAACCCCAGAACTGTGGTTTACAAGGAAAGCCCATCTCACACAACCTGAATCTTCCTATGATCTAAAAACCCAAGATGCAAATTTTGCCTAAGGAAGTATATTCCTGTAAGGAGTGTCATGTTTAACAAACCAGACTTTTCTGGTCTTCTCTGTCAAAAGAGTTTCCGATCCATTTAACAAGGGGTAAAGGCTCCTTCCGATAGACATGAACCTCTCACGCTTGCAATATTCTGACACCTACTCTAACTCTATAGAGGAATATTTGTAGTCACAGCAGGTAAACGAGCTGTGGACAAGGAACACAACTAATTTAATGGCATGAATTATTTACACATACATTCAGGAAAGCCATCTTGCTACGCAGCAGTACCAGCAGCAGGGATTATTAATTTATAACTCAACTACAGCTACATTAAACAGAACGAGGCTTCCATAAAAACTTAACTGTGGAGACACAGAAAATATTGCCTAGCCCCACCCAGAAAGTACAACAGGGTTCCCTAACAAGCCTCAGCCGTTAGCCAAAAATCGATCACATCCCTTGAGCAATGAAACAACATCCACTAGTGTCCAATTTGCATCCAGACATGCCTGCTTGTCTGCTGCGCCCATACAAAGCAATGCATCCTAAAGCAGGATTTGCCTTTAAGCTTTTGTTAGCTTCCAAAATAGCATCCAATTCCTCACTTTCAGAAAGCGATGCCAACACACCTTCCTCCTGCAGCAAGCAAAACCCTTGAAAAGATAACAGTGAGCACCCCCACTCCTGCAATCTCCCCGCTGGGCCCCACTCAGCATAGAACTGATGGGAGGCGAAGGGAAAGCGTGACACCCTAAAGGGAAACCAGGAGAAGCGTTTTGGGGTGGGATGCTAGGAATAACAAGATCCAATAAGAAGCTGCGGAATGTATGGAGGAAGGGAGGGAACTGGAAATACCTGAGCAGACAGTCAAGGAGAAGGAAACGGGGTATGGAGCACAACTACAGCAGGAACCTACAGAGAGTCAGAGTGGAGATTGTGGCTGTGGGGAATTTAGGTGCGACGAGCAAGGGAAACTAGGGAGACAGACAGGTCCAATTCCCTCTGGAAAAATACATGTAGATGATAAATCTGTAGGGAGAAACCTGGTCAGCAATGAGAATTCTGAAACTGGAAATAGATAAGGAGCCAGAGGCAAGACTGAGCATGGGACAACAAGAAGAGCTCCACGCTTCATAGCGCCACTCGGCAGCTTTAACCATAGCCTTTTAAAGTTAGGTGTTTACATGGCAGAAACCCACATCACGTTGTGCAATCCCAGGACATGGTTTTAGAGACCCTGTTCCTTGGTTTAGCTCCTGACAAGACACCTCATATTCTTAAATCCTGCTTGTGTGGTTTGTACCATCTGAAAGAAATAGAAGCCACCAGTCTATGCATGTTCCCAGAATACTATTTATCCTGATAAACACGCTAATGGCTGGACTGCCTGCATCCTCACATGCTTTTTCACGCAATAGATGGCTGACGCAGCAAATTAATCTTCATACAGTAGGAACTCAGTTCCCGCTAATGACTAAAAACCCTCCATAATGCACCACGATGAACATGAAATAATTTCATAAAGCACAACCTCATGGCGGAGCCGACTCTGCTGTTAACTCTTTGTTAAAGATCAAAGGACTGAAAAGGGCAGGTTGGATTGCCTGTTCTTGGTGATTTTGAGTGTTGCTGTTTTCAGGAGAGGTGTTTGGCTCTTCCTGAATGTACATAAATTACTTCGCATCAGGGACAGAAGAAAAGGCACCCAAAGGCACTTCAGTCCGACTGAATAGTAAGGAGAAAGCATGCGATCAGCCCAGTAAAGCAGCTCTTCCTCCGTCTTGCACAGGTATATTTCTGGCACTTTCAAGAAGCCTCTGTTTAACCTACTTAGAAAGCACTTCGTGGTACTGCATAGATCGCCAGCCAGTGACATATCTTGCGTCAGTCCTCCTAAATCCCAAGCCTCCCTAGACCTGGGCTGAAGCAGCATCGTACTACACCAGCACCTAGCAGCCTCCTTGTCCCCTCTCCCTGTAACAGAGGGAGGTGGGGAACCTCTTTATTCTTGTCCTGAATTAGGACCATCGTGTTTTAACTGCACGCAAGTTACTAACAAAGAGCGTTCAGTGTCACTATTGTGATACCTGATGCTATCATCAGACTCCTGCTGAGGCTACGTGGAAGGCCCTGCCTACGGACCAGGACAGTTAGATGGCAGTCACAGAGCTGAAGTGACATATCTTGCATCACAGAGCCTCAATAAATAAATAAAAATTAAAAAAAACCCACAACAACAAAGAAACTACCTATTAACTGCAAAAACTGGAAAAGCAGAAAGGTTAATGATCCCAGCAGGGTGGAAATTCTCCTGTGTCAGGGATTTCAAGCACCACAAAAGGCAGCTTCATACTGAATTTGGGAGGGAAGAGATGACTGCTTCTGAGTGTCCAGAGAAGGACAACAGGACGCAAACAGACGACAAAGGCTTTGAAAGGTGCTGCCTTTTTGGTACCAAAAAAGAGGAGAAACCCCCCAAGTCGCTTCAACGCCAGTTATACCAAGACATGAGCAAGGACCTACTCTGCCACTCAGTATCTTGCACTAAAAGTGCTGCACAGTTTCCAAGAGGCATCTCCCCGACGCTTGCACAAGCAGGGATTTTGCAAGCCCTGGAGATCCAGTAGCTCTGTGCCTCAGCTCCCCCTCTCACAGACAGGTCATGGAGGGCAACCAGGCCGAGTGGGCCCTATGTAGGCCTGAGAGCAGGTGCGGGGGAGATCTCATCAACTCTTCGGGCCAGGCACGCACTTGATTCTACAGCACCTGCACAGCCAATAAGTAATTCTTTTTTTTTTTTTTTTTGTGCTATCACAGCCCTGGTCAGCAGCTGAGGAAGAGGTCAGAGAGCTTAGCAGAGGGGGCACAGGACTTGCAGAAAGTTCTCAGACTCAGAGCAAGTTCCCCCACAGACTTGTTCTGAAACCTTAATCACATTATCTGTCTGCTCTCTGCTTCAGCTTTTCCCCCTTTACAAGTGATGATCGTGACACCAGCCACTCACATGAAATACTTTGAAACACAAAATCACAAAACATTAGAGACAGGTCATATTATTGCTGCGTGCTGTGACCAACACATACTCCCAAGAATATGCAGTCTATTAAAGGAGGGGTAGGGACAAAAGGGGCTTTTGGGCCAGCAAATCAGTATTGTTAGCAAGAACCACAGGCATGGAGCAGAATATAACGGTTTTAGACTCCTACATACTTCAGTGCAAGGAACAGGGATCACACAACAAAGCAAAAAGCATCTATTAACAGAGACACAACATGCATTTGATCATTGCCTGCTGCCAATACAAACATCATTCACGCTAACCATAGGCAGCGCAACCAGACTCTAAAACACAGCAAGCACTTTCAAGCAACCACTCTAAGCACATAACATACTGGTTACCCACACCACAGTACAGGGCATGGACAAATCCTGCTTCAAGAAAGGCACCACTACCGAGTACCCTAAGGACAAACTCTGAGGCCTAAGACCTCAGAAAGCTTAAGCTTAAGACCTCAGAAAGAAGGCAACTTTCTTTCCACATACCAAAATAAGGGCAGCATGCAAATTCCTTCAAGATTTCCTTACCTCCTTTCTCCTCCATGGCTGTTGTTCTTTTTCCTCAAGGAAGGAAGGTAGAACGCAGCACTAAACTCTCCTTCACAAGCACACAGAAAGCTCAGAGCAGCAAGCTGAGCAGCAAAAAAGTCAAGGAGAAGCACACCACATACATCAGTAGACTTCATCACCACAGAGCTCCAGCAAAACCAAAGCTATTTTCTTCCCAGTGCAAAACCAAATTCAGCCCATACTTTTCATCACAAAAACCCCACAACAAAACCAACCAAATACCTCTACACCTTCCCTCTCCAACCCCTGCTCTCTCAGCAGCAATCAACAGCTTAAGAGAGTGCTCCTGAGTGCTTAGGAAGGGTAACAAGGTCCACCTGTGAACAAAGCCACATTGCTCCTACTTGCCTCTTACTGGCCAGTCTGTGTTGCTGGGGGGTTAGAGCTAAAATCCACCAAAAATAATTCAGTGGGGTTTTTGAGGACTTATGAAAATACCAACTTAATTACTAGCATCTCAAAAATGAGTGAGCTTTTACATGCTTCCTGTTTGTCCACAAAAATATGTGTTGAGAATTCATGTTTTCTCTCTTTTTCTCCTATTTTTCCCTTTCACAGGATGCCAGGAGAGAAAACAAGCATATTTTACTTTTGAGTTCTTGTTCAAGAATGTAATGAAAACTTGGAAATTATTTTTTCATGAAAATGTCTACTTAGGAAAAAGGCAATTCTCTTCTCTTTCAGGACAAAATGGTTTCATTAAAAAAGAGTAAAAAGGTAAAATGGTACTCTCTAAGGAGAAGCTGGAGTCTCCTCTTAATTTATTGAGTGGCAAGCCCAGCCACACAAACGTACTTTCTTTGTTATTCTCCCCAGTGTCCACACTTGCAGCAAGCAAGATTCCTCACGGTACTTTTAAGTTACCAGCAGTACTTTGGTTAGGAAAAGAAAAAAAAAAAATCTATCTGGCACGTAATCTGTCTTTCTGATTTACAGTCAGACTTTCAAGACTTAGCCCAGGTCAAAACTCAGCTCTGTCTTTTTGCCTTATTCAGCAAAGGACGCTGAACTGTGGTCCTGCCTACTGCGATTCCAGCAGAGCTATGCCAAAGAGGAATTTGGCTTGGGGAATGTATTTAGCGTGTTCCCATTCTCATGGCAGCTCTGCAGAAGGTAGCTACTATCAGGCAAAGCTTTTTGTCTAGACAGATGCTAGGAGACAGCAAGTAAACCATTCACCATGACGTAACTAACAGAATTCCTACGAGAAGCTCGTACCGTTACAGCTAGGTTACATTGCCTCCAGACTACAGGATTTGCAAATGGCAGGATACTTCACTGTACCTGTTGGCCCCGGAAACAAATTGCAGTAGGAGCATTTATGGGAGAGATGAGAGATGGGAAGGGTCAGGTTAAGTATCAGGGAGTGGCTAATGCATCAGTTCTGGAGCTGCAATGGGTGACACGTCCAGGGGGGCAAGTGCTGGCTGCCCCTGCTTGTCTCCAGCTCTGAAACAGATTAGACTAGATCCCTAAAACAGCATTGCCATGTAAGTCCTTCCAGTAATAGCCACAGAGGTGGCCTGTGATTGGCAACACAAGGGAGGTAAAGCTGAATGTTAATAAGCACGACCTGGCAACAATCTCTATCTGCAATCTACAGATCTAGTTCATTACTTCTTTAGGTTAAATGAAAGTCCTTACTTAATGTGGTTGGGCACAAAGCCATTTTACTGGACTTCTGTCACTAGCATTGTATTTATAACCACGATATCAATATGCTCCACCCAAGATGGGGTGAAATCCCTTTCTATTTTGAGCTGTGCAAGAAGAGAAGGACAGAGTTCCTGCCCCAAAGAATTTACAATTTTAAAAGGCTGCAAGACAGGGAGAAAGGGACTCTGTGGAACTCCTGCAGTATGCCAGCATCGGAGTCAGGTGGACATAAGAATATGGTCTGCTAATTGAATGCATGTTTGCTCCCACAGTTGCTGACCAAAAAATGTTTCCATAAATTTGCAAGTCCAGAACATCGTTCAGAGCCATGTCCCTAAAGCACTAAAGGCAGGGGCGGCTGCAAGTTTTTAATCAGCCATTTCCTTACCCCTTTGGTTTGTCAGTGTAGAGCTGACAGCATGATAGTAGTGCTGCTCTGTCAGCTTCAGAAATGCTGATCTCCCTCACTAGTGATTGAAGTTCTCCCAGCACCTCATTACCAACTCTCCCAGTTGTCTGCCCCACATCAAAGGGGTTTCCTGAGGCTTTGACAACAATCTCCCTGCTTCTGAGGGAAAGCTGTTGCAAGCTTTTTTTGTATGAAATGATCTAAGGCAGCTGAAATAGGATTTACCCATAGATGGAAGAAGCTCCTACCATGCACAGAAGATGATCCCTACAGTCCATGGGGAAGAGAAGGCCTGCACAAGTCAGCACTTTCAGCCCATAGAACTGGTTCTCAGAAGATGCTGCATCAGGATGGCGATGCAGACATAGGCTCTATCAACACTTCAGCAAGAGGTTAAGCTGCAGCCTGTGTAAACATCTGGGAGCTCTAATCCCGCTTGCAAAGAGGGAAGTGCTGCTACTGGTGTGAAGCTATGGAGGTTCATGCTTTGGTGTGGACTGATCAGACAACTGTTTATCTGGAGTGAGATGGAAGTATGTGCTGCTGCACCAC
Source organism: Fulmarus glacialis (assembly GCF_000690835.1). NCBI lineage: Eukaryota > Metazoa > Chordata > Aves > Procellariiformes > Procellariidae > Fulmarus > Fulmarus glacialis. The sequence goes on along the minus strand of NW_009202434.1, from coordinate 73,941 downwards.
CTCAGAGCCTGAGCTAGTTGGATATGCCCTCCTTGGCCTCACACACAGACATGGCAATCCCTCCTTTGATTGCAAGACAATCAAGAGAGAGGCTTACAAAGCAGCTTAAGATGGGGAAAGCTGAGTGCCCAGACCCAAACTGGACTTCACGGTGCTTGCAAAACAGTACCAAGCGTGAAAGTGTCCAGACCTGTCTGCACTGTGACAGATTTTCATCATTGCTACTCATCTTTGAGCACAAATTTTAAATTAAATAAGTGAGCCCTTATTTCCCGGCACTGAAAATGTCTTTAGGCACCACATCCAGAGCAATTTCCCTCACTGGAAGATGTTGCGTCTAATGTGCCCCTTGTAATAGTCACCCTGGTGCAGCGGCTATGGAGCAGAGAGAAAACGTGCACGAGCATGTGTGCGTGATGGAGCCTGTGTGCATGCACAAGCAGCTCTGAACATGCTCATACCACAAATAGCACGGCAACAGAAAACTATGCCCTTCATACTGTGTATTAATGGTCATTCCACACAGCATGTTGCTACGCAAAACCCAGGAGGACTGCACACTGCATCTGTCTAACTCCTAGTGAGCGTTGCTTCAGGCAGCTGTTCAAGGGAGATAATTAAAGATGGTCTCCAAACCCATAAATCAAAGAGAGAAAGACCTTGAAAAGGGGGACAAAAGGAAGAAAAAAGGAGTTAAAAACATGCCCTGTGCTGTATAATACTCAGATAGGTTCTCTCCAGGCGCAATTGTGTTTCAGAAACAGCATGCTGAGACTCTGGGAATCCAGGTGGGGGGAGGCATTTAATCTCTGGGTGTTTGTGTGGCTTTGAGTGCTTTGCTCTGCTGTTAAATCATAGCCCTTCTTTCCTGCATGGCCTGCCAGTGAAAAAGCAGACGATGGTGTTCCCCAAGGAAAAGCTGTCGAGCTGAGGGGACGTGACTGGCTATGAAAAAATACCAAGGGAGAGCAGCAGGGAGGTTTTTCTCCACAGTCCAGATACACAAGCAGAAAGCTTAACCAGTAACAAAGCTCCATTAATGCCTCCCTTATGAGCATTAACATTCTACCAGCATTAGTAAAGTCACAGAATAGTCGAGAGGGAGATATCCCCTTTCATAGCAAAGGAGAAACTGAGGCACAAGAGGGTCCATACGTATGAAAATGTTTCCCAACAAACATCACAAGTGGACACTTACCTGCTGTGAAGCAGTACTATGTTAGTTTGTAAGTGGCATCTTTCTGGCTGCAGCACAGGCCCGTGACCTCTCTGCTACTTTTCAGCCCCATGCACCAACTGCTTGGTGGATCAGACTGACAAGCTGCATCAGGCAGCTGATGTCCAAAGCAAGGAAAGCCCCTGATTTTGCAGGAGTCTCAGATTAAATGGGGGTGGCCTGGGCTCCAAACAGTCCTCGAATTAATCACTTTTAAAATGGGGAGGCACAGAGGTTTCTTGCTTTGAGTACTCCACATGGATGGGCACTTTTGCAAGCTTTAGACCAAATCATCTCCCAAAGTCAGTCAGAGCTCCTCGGGCAAGGATTTTTCAGCCAGAGTGTGAGTGCGAGAGAGGTCTGTGAAGCCCTCAGCACCGGTATGGGGCTCTGGAGAATAGACAATGAAACCGATTGACCCAGGAACACGCTCTGCCAGAAGGTTTGGAGAACACTGTCCTTGTCTGCTTCCGAGAATGATGCTCTTATTGCCCTCCCCCCCACAACCTCTTAACCTACCCTCTTACACTGCAGAGCTGGGGAGCTTTTCGTTAACTATTTCCTACTCTGGTTTCCATGGAAAACAGAAAGTCACTTGCACCATCTCCCAAGAGAAGACAAAAGTGCCTCTGGTCTAACAATCCTATTCACCCTTAACAAATGAGGCCAGAAAGAAAAATTATCAAGATGCAAAACAGGGATTTCAAGTCCATCTGCTCAAGTGACACAAAATCTCAGCCTTTTAAAACAATAATGTTCTAAAAAATTTCCTAGGTGTTTAGATAGGTCCACACTGAGGTATGAGGTACTTCCACAAAAAAGGGCAAAAAGAGACAGTAAGACTATGTATTACTAGAATGCTTTTGGGAAGTATAATATATTGTTATTTAAAGCATTTGATCTTGCTTTTCCCTAGTGTGAGCCCTAGAATGACACACTTCTCTATTTCCATTATTTCCCAGGTTTGGGCCAGGGTCCCTGCTGTGCCACTAGTACCTGTCTTTTCTAATGTTTAATCTCGTCTCCCCCAGAGGCTTCTGCTGGCTCTCATATAGCATATGATCCACCAGAATGACACTTGAGAGCATCTGAAGTCCTAGAAGTCAGATGCTCAGTGCCTAGAGATGGGGTGAGGTGGTTCGGAAGAACGATGCCTGTTTTGCATTCTTAGCAGTACTGTTTATTTGAAGACTGATCTTTGCGTCTCAGCTTCCCCATCTATGAGAAACACGTGAATGCATCTGACTGCTCGCTCAAAGATGACAGAGAAGGGAAATTCAAACATAAGTAATGTTTGCAAACTAGCATGTGTTTCTTTTCTGTGTAGACATCCATACAAGGCTTCCTAATTCTGCTTTAAGCTAAAATCAGCTCTCTTTTTAGTGGTTTCAGCTGAGCAACATTCGCCCCATGACATACAAAGTATAGAGGGTAGCAGAGGTTCAAGTTCCAAGAATGAGAATGAATGCGGAAAAGACACCAAGTTCTGAGCAGCTGTGGGTTAGATGAGGCCACTTTAAAAATAAAAGGATCCTGCTATGCTGTGCATCAGGCAGAATGGTGCGTGGGTCTTTTTTGGGGATAGATTCTGTGGAGTCTATCTGGAACTAAAGTAGAATTCTTAATGAAACAGAAGTGCAGCACTCTAAATTTAGATGCACTATTAATGCTTTTAAAAGCAAGTGCATCTATAGCCATGGAGTGTCTGAAATTTCATTCACAGTGTTTGCTCCCATCAGGCCAAATCTGAAACCCACTGAAGCCAGTGGCAAAGATCCCATTGATTTCAACAGACCCAGCGCTCGGCTCAACTTTTCCTGTCCCTCCCCATCTTTGGTTGCCCAGTCAGTAGATTGCTATGTATGCCTACCTGAGACAGTCTGCAGTTGTTGATACTTGTAATTCCGTTTTACGCTTTAGTCTTTCTGGCAGCAAAGAAGAAAAGTTAGAGCTTGCATAGTAGCTCATTGAGTGAGACAGCAAAACAAACAGCAGGCCAAATAGTTGAAATCCAAAGGAGATATCTATCTTTTCAATATCAGATCTGTTAGTCTAATACTCTTTGTGTTGCAAAACAGGCTCCTCTATTGCACTCCAGCTACATTTACATCAGATGTGCCATATATCATATAATAATATAGATAGGAACTGTGACTTGTCTGGTAAATTGCTTTCTGCTTGCAATATGCTGATCTCTACGGAATGTGAATGTATGCGATCTGTGGATTGAAAGCAGTATTGCATCTGTAGTATGACGGTTATACATGAAGGATGTTCATATGAAACCCATACTGCAATTCATTGTTTAGTAAAAAAAATCCCTTGATTTATAAATATTTCACCTGAGGAGAACCTTCACTCTAAAACCAAGCACTCAGACAAGCTTTCCCGTGCTAAAGGATGATCAGAGGATTGTCTGGATGCATGCTAGGGACTGAAGAGCTGCAGCTCCTCCACAATAAAGCCCACCAAAATCAAACAGGAATAGAGCTCATGCTTTTTCATGGGATCGTTAATAACTGGTAATCCCTCATTTATTCTCTATTCCAATTAAGCACGTTATGTGATGAGCAGGAGTTAAAAACTGGTATTGGTTGTTCTGTACAGACTCAGCAGAGGTGCATTTCCTTCAGTGTTAAAGAACAAATTACAAACTCACCTGCCCTGCCAAACTCTCTCCTTCCTCATAAGGTCAAAAAACTCAGACTGATGCATTAATAAAACAAAACCCCAACTCCTGTCAATCACTGCTGGGTTTATCTGTTAAAGACACCTCTTTCTGCCAACAACCTCCTTCTATTTTTACTGAGCAAATGCTTTCACACCTCAGCTTCCATGTGCGTGCCCACTTCATGCGTTGTTCACTCCTAGTTTACTCTTAACACCTCTCAAGGACCTTGCAGATAGGCGTGAAAGGATTCCTCCTTTGGACAGCCATGTGCTCTGATAGGAAGGGGGAAAACAAATAGAACCAGAGTTGCTGTCAGCACTTATGGCTATCGAGGGGGGACAGGAGAGGCAAGGGGCAAAGGAGTGTATCTTCACTCCTTCACAACTGCTATCCAGTTTCTCCCTTCTCTTTTTATAAACAGTTTGGAGTTTAAGCCATATAAGAAGAACACCTTCTTAGCAAGGGCCTGTATCTTTTGGGCTTATTTCATCCAGGCTGTAACTTTCCTGCAATTTTCCATGTGCAACAATAGTGGGAGCACAACCTTCCAGCAAGGGGTCAGTGTGTCCACTGATACGTGACCAACCATCTGAGGAACCAAGTTTAAGGCTCACAGTCCCAAACTAGTAATGTAATTACTGAACAAACTTTCCTGCATTGCCAGATGTGCTAAAGATTCACTGTGTAATCACTAGGAGCACAGAGGGCCAGGCTGTGTCAGCTCATCCTAGAGTCTTTAGGATTGCCATGCAGGACATAACATCACTGCCATCCAGGACATAACATCACTGCCATCCTTCACCAGTTGCTATGACGTCAGTAAGATATGTGCAAAGTGTGGCTACTAACCCAAGTGTAGTCTTGGAAATATTCCCAAAGCATCCATCTCAGTGACAATTAGGTAAGAAATATGAATCCCCTTGATATCTGTTTAGCGTTTTTCCAGTAACTTCCTACTTCACCTTTGGAATGTGCACTATTTAAAGAAAGAGGACCACAAATTTAATTGGGATGGAAATAAATGTATATGCCAAATATAATTTGACTTTAAAGAATGATCCTAGTATTTGAAACCTATCAGTTTTCCCCTTCCACCTCAGTTATTAATAGCGTAGGTGCAAAAGAAATCAGACACTTTTCCTGGGATGAACCAAGCTAATGGAGGGTTGGCCAACCTGCGCCCTGTATGTTGGCCTCTTGAAGGCTATCTGGATGCCTGCATATCAGAACATTGTGTACAAATGCTTTGCTGAATCCAGCCTGGCTGCGATTTACCACTGCTAAGAATAAACACTTCCTAAAAATAAACCTGTACTTTCCTGGCTCTCTTCCTTTCTTTGTTTTCTTTCTCTCTTTCTTTCTACCTACCTATCTAGCTATCTTCTTCGCTGTGCTTTGTGCAGATCGAATATTCAAAAAGACCTCTCCTTTTCAGCGTTATCAGGCTAGGGGCCTCCCAGCACACAAGATTACCTACAGTAAAGTTGAGTTCACTTACTAAAATTACTCATACAAGAATAAAACATTTATGAGCCAGGCCTCTGTTTTACAATAATTTTACAAAGACTATCATTTCATCCTTGTAACAATTTATGTAAGAAGTGAGTCATTGAGTTGATTTGCATCAGGAAAAGGATGCTTCTTTATGTCAGAATTACAACAGGATGAATTTAGAACCTATTTTCAATTGAAAAACAAATAAAAAACCCAACAGCTCAGAGACCACAGGATACTTGCAGGTAGATGGTGGACAACTACCATAATAGCATAAAGTTCAACATCATAAAGTGCTTTCCTTATTGTTACTTCAAGTCAGACGTCTCTATGTCCCTCACTCTCCCTGAAAAGAATAGTAAGATTGGCACAAAAGGCATGAGAAATTTCTAAGACTATTGTTTCTTGAATTCCCACTTCCCATTCTTCCTAAGGGAAAGTTACAAGTCCAAGGGAAAGTTACCAATCCCCCACACGTCAAAAATAAGGGTTGCTAGTTCTTTCCTCTACCATGGAGAATGGGACCAAAATTTTCATCTGTGACTGCCTGATCATTTTGGAAATCCAATTTTGCATGCCTCAAGAGAACGTGATTTTCATAAGACATCAGAAAAGTCTTTCCGAGTTCACTAGAGCATGAATCTCACTCATAATTATTGAGCCCATTTTGTATTCAGCTTCTACTCTCCCTCATGCAGAGCAACATCAGCTTAAGTGTTCTCATTTCATTTTTTCTTTTCCCACAATTCAACTCTTTCACATTAGCAGTGATGGGGGGGAATGTATTATTTCATTGAATGTTTCCAACCAGGCTACATTCTTCATGGTCTTTATTTGGATCAATCATGTTAAAAGCTGATGTTGCATTATTTAATCTTTGACAGGCATAGAATTAAGATGCAGGTTTATTCACTTACAGAAAATGTCAGACTAGAATTAGATGATCACTTTAGGGATTGAACCTAACTACTAAGATAGCTATTTTTCAAGCAGAAAATGTTATTCAGTACCTAACTGTACTATACCAGGTTTGGTACTAACATAATAGAAAGCACCCTAGATAGCGTACACTTGCACAGGAATTTTAAGGACTTGTGCCTGAGGGCAAGTAGTCTGCTGCAGACTACCGTCTTGTCTGGCTTCAGACAGTTCTATAAAGCTATGCTGATTTACAATAGCTGGGACATTTCCTCCTGCAATTTAAGTTTTCCACATACAAAAGCTCGGTGCTCTTAAAGCTTAGTCACTGCAAGGACAGAATTCAACACCATGTACTCCCAGGAGATTGTTATTTCATGGGAGAGCCCAGGATATCAACGAAACTTTCCTGGGTCAGGGAGTGCACTGCAAGTATTAGGCCGTATCCTCAAATACCGTTTAAACATTTCAGTAATGAAAAAAGCAACTCTCTCGCTCATGGCCCTGTGGTGTGCTGAATTCCCACTCCACCGGATGAAGTACCCAGCCACTGAAATTTTCATTACCTTAGGCATTGCATACCAAATCATTAACGTGCCCAAGAAGCACAACACCCCTCAGAGAGTGGGAACAGTGATGGGAGATGACAACAGCTCTCCAGGGGTCCCATCACTTCATTTTGAACTGGGCCTGAGCGACCTGGCTGCTGCTTACCTATTCTCCTGAAGATGCGTTTTACAAGGACCAGTGTGCTGTGGTAACAAGTTGGTTAATAAGCAGCTATCCACATTTTTCTCCTCCATAGCTGAGTTACCCCACAATCAAAGCAACAGCCTGTTTTTCAGCATGGATCTTCTCTTCCTACTCAAGAGGTCACAGATTGCCAGCCTTGTTTTAATGAGCTGTGTCCTGTGAATTTCACAGTCACTTCAAGTCTAATAAGGGAACCCACAGGGGTAGTGTTTTCAATTTGCTCCTCTTTCCTGGAGAGTTTGTACCATACATCACACGTAGCAGTTCACAGCTGGTGAAAAAGAAAATAATTAGCTTGTATTCCCTATACAGGGATTTTATAATTCGATATTTATTAAGACTGGGGTCCTCTCATTTGAAAGGCCAAACAGTTTGTTTGACTATGTGTGGGATATCTTACGTTAATATAGTGAACAACTGCTTTCAAGAACTAATTTAGTGATGGTGTTGAAAAGCCCTGCGCACTATAGAAATATTATAGCAACTAAGAATCCTTAATACTTTGTCTAACCAAGCCTTGTGCATACAAATTAAACATAATTGGAATCCCTGTTCCCACCATCAGAACTAAGGGCTACTTTACAACTGAAATGACACCTAAACGTCTAATTTTAATTTCAAATTCACTCTATAAAAGCACAGCCTGATTGTTTTCCTGCCTTCTAAGGAAGGCTTATGAAAAATGAGCAAATCTAAGCTTTACATAAATGTGTATGAATGAATGCAGCTATCAGCTGAAGATTATTGCAAAGCAGTAGTCCTTGAATATTCATTAATTCTTCCAGACATCTGATATTCCCTTGTACACAGAGTTGCAAAACACTATTGCTCAGTAAATAATACCACTGTCCCATGAGAAATTCAGAGATCTATTTTCAACTTTTCACCTAAAAGGAATGTGAAATATTCCATTATTTTGGCAAACAGACTATATCAATCTTCATATTCATACAGAAAACTTTTTTTTTTTTGAGATGCTTTCTCCTGGCATTTGGAGATTAAATTGCTCTATTGAACAGAATTAAAGTATTTAATTTTAGTGAGATTTGGCATTAGCTTATGCTTCTCTACCATCCATTAGTGTCAGAAATGAACTATGTATCTATTTCCAATAAATGTTTGTATAAACATGCTTGTATACAGATTAATATAGACTATAAATTCAATGTAAGACACTTCACAGTGAAACATGCACAGTGAATCACCAAAAAGATGGAGAGTATTTTATCTTTTTGAGGCAAGGATTTGTTAATTAGCCAGTAAAGCACAGGAGACAACACATGATCTGAGTGAAAGAAGGCGTCTGTTAATTGGTAGGAACCTCCCAAATAGAGAGGAGCAAATGGAAGTGTTTCTTCATCTGTCTCTCACAAATATTCCTAACTGTTTTGGCTGTTGTTGTGAATAGTCCCTTTACTTGCTTTTCTGCTTAAAATAGTTTGAGTTAATGTAATTTTTCAGTTAAATGAGTAACAACAAGAGATTCCTCATCTAAGGGTATGGCAAATATGTGAAGCACGGCTGGAAAACTTCAACATGTGTCTCTCCATCATACCCAAAGGCTAATCATGTGCTCCCACTTTTTGCACAAAATGGAAAGCGTGCCAGCCACACAAGAAGTAGGAGGTGCAGAAGGGTTTTCACGAGATACTGAGGAACACACTTAGACCCTGCAGGTCAGCAGTGAGGCTCATTTTCATGTACCCACTCTGTAATTCCCATCAGCTCAAGGAGACATTATTAACCTTAAACCCAGTTTTAATTTCCCATGTCCTGCTGGAAAATCTCAAAATGTCAAGAAAGAAAATTCTCCCTTGTGTTTCTGGAATGACAGTTTCTATTGCCTAGAGAGCAGGAGAAGAACACAGTGTGGAAAACAAAGAAAAACAGCTTTACCTGCACTACAGTTAATAAAAATTAAATGTCAAGCAGGACAAGAAAAACTGATGTGGTAACATAGAGAGAACAGGATCCATGAGAGACTCTGAGTAATGAAAAGGTCAGGGGAGCCTATAAATAAAGCCTGAAACAGGCAAGATCTAGGGCGGGGGAGAGCTCATCAGAAGAGTACAACTGCTCAGGCAATTTAATGACTATGTTTTATGTAAATGGAACAATTACTATTCCAGGTACAGAAACTGTCCTTACTCTGAACACTACATACACACCATGTCAACCATCAAACCAAGGCACATTCCTTGTACGGACTGCACCGTGCAGGGACACAGCTCAGTCACGGGGATGAAGAGCAATTCCCACTTCGGTCAGGCTGCCCCATGGAAACTCTTGGTTTTCTTGGGGATTTGGTTTGTAGACCCCACCTTCTCCATGTAAAAGCATGTGGGCCTGCAGGTTTTGAAGGTCAGAAATGTCCCACCTTAGAGTTTGTATTATTGCATGGACTGACATTCGGCTTCACTCTCCTTTGTTTGAGTCTCCCCTCCAATTTGGTCCCCCCTATCTGGCCACAGTTTTTCCTGGACAAGCTTGGTTCTTATCCACATCAGAGACCACGCTGATCAGAGTGAAATCACAGGGAAGATGACCTACCCTTCTTGTAAGGGCTATACGATGCCCTGTGACAGTGTCCCACTCCACTGTTTATTGCATGAACCCAGAATAAGAAATAGCTCCAGCCTCTATTAAATTGCAGTCATAAAGCCCTAACTCAAAAAATGAATGCGCTTAAAATTCAGGACATGCTCATGGGCCTTCCTGAACTGGAGCCTAAACAGCTACGACAAACAAAGCAACATGTGTAAGCACAGGCTCGCACAGAATTGCACGGGGGGGTCTGTGGAAGTCAGGGATAAAACGCAAGTTCTCTGAGTCACAGCCCGTTGCCTTAGCCATCAATTATGGTGCCTTCTTCAATATTGTATATAATGAAGCACAGCACTTTGTTCTAGGCTAGCTGTTCATTTACACCAGCTAGGACCAGTTATTCATTCGGTTCATTATTACGATTGTCTAGTACGAGTGTTGCAGGGATAACTGCAAGACTCAGCCCCGCTGTACTCGCCACCCCGCAGACACAACAGGGGCAGTCCCGTGCCCAGGAGCTTGCAATCTCCCTGCAAGAAGGCTGAAAGCAGATGGGTAGAAAAAACAGGCAGAGGAAGCACAGGGCAGCAAGACAGCTATGATCCAATAAAACCTGACATTGTGAAATGAAATGTGAAAAAAAAATTGTTTTCTTTGCTACTGAAAGGTACTTGGGGACTTGTTCCAACCGCCCCACAGGATCTGGGATCCTGGTTCTACTCCCTCTCCGTTTCCAATTGCCGTTTCAGCCATGCGGTCTGTCTCTTTATTCGGCTTGGCAGCAAAGAGAAGTTTCGCTCTGGGAAGGACGAACCCCTCATGGCCTTCCTTCAAGGGTCCATCAGGCAATGACTCTGCCTGCCTGCACCTGGCATCTGTCTCTCCTCTTTCTATTCTGGGAGGAAGAGAAACAGCTGAGCTCTGCTACCGTATGCGCGGGAGGCAGATGGGGCGTGAATTCAGTAGTGATTGTACTGCTCATTTGTTTGGCATAAAAATGACGGACACATGATAGAACAACCCGGAACAAACATGGGGGGGGATGAATACTGAATAGCTTCTACCATCATTAATTTTCCTGTTACTGTGAGTTTTTCTTCTCATTCAGTGATAAATCTGCATAAACATGGAGGGTTAGAGTTGTCACCCTGATTCTCGTCAGGTATTTTATCTGACAGGCTGTTCTATTTCTGTGATTTCCTATAGTGCATTTCTTTCACTTTTGGGCAATGGGAATAGACATTGCAGTTTCACTGCTCAGTTCGCTGCACACAAGGGTATGTATGCACTACTGGATATTTGGGTAACAAAGGTAGAAAGCGGGAAGCATTTGCTTCCTCTATGGGATAGAAACACAGATTCATAGAATTTTTTATTAACCTTTGGCTTTATCTGCATTTAGTTTTGTGAGCTCTAAATCCATGCAGGATTTGAGGACCACGGTAAAATTAAAAAAGAACCTATTTTAAGATTAGGTTTTTCTTACGTGAACCCCAAAAGCCTTCACTTACCAGGGCAATGAGTTCGGTGGTTTCTCAACCTAGCACCTAGCTGCTGTTTGTGCATACTATAAAAACACAATTTCATTCAATCTGATGAAAAGTGCCTTAAGGGAAAATATATTGAAAGAGCGATGGGTCAAAAATATGATGCATTTGCACTCAGAAAAGGCAGGCTAGTGTTGCTGAATTTGCACATTGTAACTGCAAAAAGCATGAAATCCTTAAAATATTCCTGCAATGGTCTTATGCTGAATGAGGAGCTTTATGAATATTTCAATTACAAGATGAGGCTTGAAAGAATAGAGTTGTTTCAATTTTGAATCACCCTTCCTTAAATAACTTGCCCTATTTGGTATTAAATTAGACTCAGTTAAATCCAACAGCCACTCCACATGCACCGGGTAATGATGGGACCTCATGAGCTAGAACCACCTCACTGTCCCTCCTGCTATTGCTTTGAATAGACCAACCATGGCTTCATTCAGGAGACACTGAGCTCTTGCCATCTTCTTTGGCAAACAAAACCCTATTTAGATGGCTTGGGCAAGGCGTTTCCCCTCCTCCTTGCCCACTGTTATTTACAGTATTTGAGTGTTAATTTAAAGGCTCAGCCTTTTGCAGTGGAGTGCTACACCTATGGCAGCAGACATGCATAAAGCCAGTCTTGTTCTTGCAGGGATGAAGAGATACCTAGAGAGTAGGAAATAATACTATGCTGCACTGATCACCTCATTTCTACTTCCAGGTAAGGAAAGGTCATTGATTTTCTTCTCTGTCTCTACTTAGAGAGGGACTATGATTCAAATACTTTGTGAATAAAAGCAAAGCTTTACAGCCTTTTTACCACTTCATGTCCTGGTTCTGATCCCACTAAACCCACCAAAATATAGCATTAATTCTGAGGAGTTACTCCTGATTTTACTGGAGTTAATTAAAACAGGCTATTTTTTCACTCATTCAGCTCACCCCACTGAGCTAAATTCTGTATGTGCCTACACCAAGTGACCTTCCGTGCTTGCTAAACCAGTGGCATCACTGAAGTCACTCTAGAGTTGGGTTTGTATCACACGTGAAACACACACTTCAGTGGGACTTTAGTTAGATTTCATGCTTTTTGGGAAAGCAGTTGCATGTTTGTGCTACCAGGTTCTAGCCTAAGCAGGATGCCTAGACAGTCCTGTAAGGCAAGTAACAAACTTCCTCCAGCAAAACTGCAGAATTAGGCTTTACTTTTTAGTAGAAGTGATTCCACCAGCACCTCTTGTTCAACACAAGCCACCTTTGTATGCATTTTCTTATTCACAATAAAGTCTGAAAATGCAACCCTCCCCTCCATTCCCTGAAAGCACAACCACTAGTACTTAAGGGCCGAGCTCAGGTCTGCTAGGTGTTGGCAAAGCGGAGGGACCCCCTGGGCTCCACTGGAACATCTCCCCATTTCCCTGAAAGAGAACGATCTCCCTAAATGAGATCAGAATTTGGACTTGACTTCTTCACATAACAAAATGCCGACAGCTGGATCCTCCTGCTTCTCCCACCCGTCTAAATGACCATGCATCCCTGGAAATGAAGTCCTGACTAGTAGTCAAAATATCAGAATCAGACTGTCAGTAGTAATCACTGTTTCACTAGCCTTGAAATGGAAACTGCTGCTACTTTTATGCACAGACTGAAAACCTGCCTAGTTTCCCTGTAACCTAATTAAGTATCCTCTCCATCATCCACCAAACTGCTGCTTAACACATTCTGGCAACATGCCTCTCATATATTGCAGCAGATACGGCTGGCAATGCACGGAGCTTACCACGGGGTATTAATTACTTGAGCATAAATAACATTCCCTCTTATCTCAGCTTCATGATCCACTATTTCTGATGGAAATATATTCATAATAGCAAGTGAGAGAAAACAATGAGGGGGTAAATTCAAGCCTAAAAAATGAGTGACAGGTCTTGAAATGAGTGAAAGTTAAAGCCAGGCAAATTAAAATGAAAACTAAAGGTACATTTCTAACAGTCACGTTGATTAACCCCTGGAACCAAGGGGGTTAACCAACCACCAAGGAAAGAGCTGGCTTTTTAATCTCTAGATATCTTCAGATCAGTCTAAGAAACATACTTTAGTCAAAACAAATAGTCTTAATAAGCATAATTATGGAAACTCGTACAAGAGAAAAAAGGATACAAGGCATACAGGTCAGCTTGGCCATACCTGAGCACTAGTGACATTGCACAAGAACAGAACAGTTAAAAAGCCAGGCCTAGGAAAGCAACTGATAGAATAAAATGACTTGGCTTGCAGGGCTCCCTTCCACTGCCATCCCCAATCCCTCAAACAAAATCAAGCAGAATGACAAAGCCTTTACTGTAAGCACTTCTCCCTTCCTGCCTCCATTCACAGCTCATTAACTCTCCTGCATTAGAAAGGTGTTTCCCAACTATCCTGTCACAAGGAGAAAAATAAAGAACAAAAAACGTAGCTTTTGTTGTTTGCTCAAAAGCTTTCATTAATGATCGCAGGACAGAAACACACCCCTGAAATTAAATTACTTTCATGACTCTGCACTGCTAAGGGTTACACGATGTGTTTGTGTTGTGCAATGCAGGGTTTAGCTGTATGGTGTCGGAAAATCATTTGAATATGTAGGTTTGCCTGCCGGAAAGACAATGTGTACGTTTATGTCTGTATGAAGGCATGTGGACTCACGATGAATAATACAGTCCTCAGGTGGTGTTTTAAAATGCAGGATTCAGGTATGCAAGTTTGTGTGGGGGCGTGGGTATGAGTAACCGTGAGTGTACGCTTTGTGTACACGCACAATAGGGGCAGCTTCCGAGAGCTACTGGCGTCTGTGTGGCAGGAGAGCTAGCTATTTTATGTACACATCACTTATACAAGCGTACGTATTGTGGATGGATACTGTTGTGGATTTTGCTTATCAGTGATACATTTATAAGGCAGATGTAATTACTCAATGTTTCAAATATGTATTTTTAGCTTGTTTACTGGGTCCATTATATAAATATGAATGGTTATTTATGCATGAATAGTGTGTTTACAGGTTATAAATGTTTCTTGTGGAGTATTAGTATTTTTGAAAGTACGGAGGCTGATGAGTGTATAGTATATATTGGATATTTATGTGGGTGGACATATCTAGGTGTGAGCTATTTCAACTCACATACGAGATGTAGTCTTGTATTTAAATGTTCATTACAGCAAAGAGTGGGTCTATTATGCTTTCATTCCCATGGTTTATTGTCCTGCACATGCTTGCGGAACGGCCCGGAAACTGATACAATTTTCAGAGATGACAACTCTGGAAGAGGCTCTCTCCCTTGCTTTCAGAAAAGTTCAATATGCTCACTAAATTAAATCTCTCTTTGGGATACATTTCAGGAAAAGGAGAACACAGGACAGCCTGGGGCCTGCCTGAAATGCTTTGGAAAGCGTACGATTTGATTGCATTACCAAAACCCACGTAACTGATTGCCATGCTACACAACTTGAAAATATGGCTCCCCACCTTTTATATATCAAATGCAAGGTGCATTCAGCTCTGGAGGATATCCTCCTCCAGATCTGCTCAGCTAATTAAAAAACACAGGAGGATGTTTCTCCTATTCTACAGAAGTCAGGGAAGTTCTTTTGCTACTGCTCACACTGGCGCTGTTTGAAGCATCGATTCAACAAGGTACTTAGGCGTATTTGCAAATTTCAAACACAGAAATAGTCTATGAAGCCAACAGAGCGCACAGCTGCTTAGGGGCTTTGCTCAAGAGCGGAGAAATACACTTTGTGTCTTACTTCCCATGCATTGTAATAGATTTGCACCCCGCTCCACTACGCACCATTCAGCAATTATTCTCCTAGCAATACCTGATGTGCAACAACAAAAATTCCTAACATGTAGGATATATGATTTCCCAGACTTGATAGTATTAGGAAGGAGCAGTTTTGTGTGATGAAATCTCGAGGGCAATGAGCAGATGAAATAACTTTTTGGGTATTTGAAGGTGGCTAGCTTCTCTCTGGAGGGTAACAACCATGAAGGAGAAGAAAGGTGCAGAGGCAATCTAGTGCCGTTTTCCAAGCTCTCTATTCTCTGGCATCACAGAAGAGACCCAGCGAGCCCTCCCTCATGTTGAATTGAGCTGGGCAAGTCAGGTCGTTGGGTAGAGCCTATATAACATCTCTCCGAGGGCTGAAATTGCCTCTGACTTGCGCTGATCAGTTACAGTTTTACTTTCCATTACTATCCCCCCTACATTAGGAGTTCACTTCAGCTACAGAATAAAAAAATCCTGAAAAATAATTTTGACATATAATTATTTTGCAGAGGAAGGGTGAGAAGTGAGAGTCTCAGAAAAAGAACAAACCCTTCTAAGAAACTTCTCCCATTTTTCTCCCTGTTTTCTTCCCTCTGTTCCTCTGAGGCTTCATATGGAAAAAGAGGAAGCTGAGCAGAAAACCTAAAGTGAGACCTTTTTGAAAAATACTACTCTCTCCAAGTCTGCAAGATGCTTTCGAGAACTGACGAGCATTTCAAATGAAGTTACTTCACTTTGAAACTTACTGTATAACATAATGGTAATTCCTATATCCCGGAGGCCAAGCTGACCGCTGGCTCTTAACATGGTGTTCAGTACAAGAGTCATGTCACATTTGGTTTTCCACCCCCCTCAGAAAGAAATACAAATTTCTCTTTTATCTACATTATAACATTAGGTGTCTAATTAAATAGTATCTCTGACCCCTATAGATAGTATTGTCCTCTTTGTTTACATGTTGGTAAGACCATTGCTTTCTATTTCCAGTTTATCTTGTCTTTGTATTAGTATCAAGAGGCAAAACCATATTTAAGATCCCTAGTGTGCACTCAGTCCATCCCTACTACAATGAATATTTATTTCATAGATATACATACAGTCCTTCCTATATGGAAAATAACTCTTGCATATTATATATTCTTCATTCCATTTTGATAAAGAACTAATTCTGCAGGTATCTTATTTTTTGCACCAAATTTTGGGGGGTAAGGGAAGAGATTTTCCCCAACAAGGCCATTTTTTTTCTGTGTTGTTCAAATTCGTGGAAATTTTTCATCTCACAGACTAGTTTTCTTCATCCCCTTTTCTGGACATGACCATCCTCTCTGGGGAAGTATGGTTCTATGCTTACCTCTTTGTAAAGACCGAAATTGTTAACTCAGTTTGGTGCTTCACAGGAATAGCAATCTTAATTGAGCTGCAGGACAAAGCATGCCTTAAACACTTGAAGTTACTGGCAGGTTAGCATTAGACCCCCAGAGATGTTATTGCTTGCTACTGACAGAAGTGGGGAACTGATCCTGATCTTGAACACTAACTAACGTGCTTGCACTAGCCTGACCAGATGGCTTCAGTTATGTCAGTGCGTGTTCCCATTAGCTATAGGAACATCAGCATCTAAACCTTTACTTTTAAATACGCACTTTACAGAAGAGCAGAGAATTTTGCAAACTGTTACTTACCCGGTCTACCTACTCCAGGGACTCCGTCTGAAATTCCAGAACATTTCAAACTCCCAGATGGCTACTTACTTTGTTTTAAATCATCAACCAGAACTGAAACTGGGACATCCAGGCCAGAAAAAAACCTTCACTAGGGTAAGATCTAAACTTTCTCTGACTGTGGACAGCCTATGAAATGTGTCAGAGATTCCATGAAAAGAGTACACAAAGATAGCGCTTCAGTTTGAGAAGACAGTCAAAAATATTGGATAAACATGCTAAAGGTTTGCAGGGAAAGTTGTCCTGTTAATATCAGACATTTTGCAGGAAATAAATCACGACGACTGTGATCCTGGAAGAAAACGCTAAAATGTATTCGTAAAATTCATGAAGGCAAAACACTTCACCACATACCAGACAGACTTTTTTCCTCTTCTTTTAATTTAGCAGTAACAATGTCTACAATACATTGACTCACAAATTAAGTGAAAGTATGAAACCACATTCTTCATACTGAGATGGGACATTCTGGACTTTTACTTTTTAAACACCCTCTCAAGGGGGAAGAGTTCTGAACATCCAATGAACATCTTTTGAAACAACCAGTGGTGAGAATTTGAATTTTAACAGTGATCATATTTAGTGAGCCTTGTCCATAGAGATCAAAATGCTTTGCAAACAAGTGCAAAGCTCAGAACCTCACTGTACAGATAAAAGTGGAGGGAAACTGAGGCACAGTGCTGTGCAGTGACTCGCCAGGACCAAGCAGCAGGCAGCAGAGATCTGGACATAAACCTCAGCTCTCTGACTCCCAGTCAATTCCTGACTTGCCAGGCCACAGTCTCCCAGTAAGTGTATGTGGGTATCTACTGTCCAGCAGTTCCTGTGTTATACAGGCACATCTTCTTTCACCTCTCCTGCTGTCCCGTTGGCTCCATTCAATCCTGCTGGCTCCCTGCCTTCTTCCTCTTCTTCTTCTTCCCCTTTTGCTGTCTCTGCTTCTCTGCCTCCGCTCAGGAGGGTGGCACTGGAGAGGTGGCTGAGGAGCTGGCCTTCCCGGCGAGACTCGGCCAGCTCTTTGGCACAGCACACGGGAGTGTTGGTCTCATACGTGCTGTGGAAGCTATTATAGTCGACTTCATAAAAATCCTTCTCCAGGGTGAGGACAGGAGTGAAGCGATGTCCCCACAGCACCTCGGTGTCCATGTAGGAGCTGCGAGCCTGGCAAGTCATCCCTGGGTAGAAACAGAGGGATGTTAAATGCAAAGCTTCCTTACATGCTCACCCAATCACTTCTTTCACTTAAAAGCACTTTCATGTTATCTCCATACCTGATTGCTCTGGGACACAGAAAAGGTCTTCGCTTAATAAGCCTCACAAAAGCCTCTATCATGAAAAAGCTGAGCACTCAAAGGAAAAGGGATGGATTCATCGCCGCATCTTCAGGCTGTTTCCTGAACCTTGTGCTTATGGGTTTGAAGTCTGGTACCACTAAGCAGCTTCTCTCTGTCCTTACATTTCTCTGTTGAGGCGTTACTTGCATGGCTGATACTAACAGCGCTTCTGGTGAATCGTGCTAGAAAGACATCCAACCCTGCCAATGCACCTCAAATCCTGACCCACACAGCCCCTAAGTAGAATGAGCTCTGCACTCCCACTGTGTCTGACCCCACCCCTCTTCATCTACAGCAGTATCAGCAGTTCCCTCCTGCACTTAGGTTAAGACATCAAGTCGTATAGCCTGGAAGGTGGAGGGGGCCACAACTCCTAGTGATTTATATGGCAAGCGGGCTTTTAAATACCTCTGGAGGGTTCAATCCAACTGTATTGGGTTGGCAGAACCAAAACCCACAACACCACACAGTCAAGCTCATAAGCATACTGAATTCCATGTATTAATGGATTTTGGATTGAATGAACAGTGGGCAGTATGAAACTGATTTTTGTCAAGCTGCTTCTCAGCCCCAAGGATCAGAGTTTATTTACTTACTTTGAAAAAGTTTAAAGAGAAGCTTTGCAGAGCAGGGATAAGCATTCAGCATTGGCCTAACTGCAAAGAACAAATTCTCTTGGAATCACCTGCCAATGTCAAGGCCGACTTCTCTTCCAAATATTTGTCTTCTGTTTGTCCTAATGATGTTATGATTTTGGAATTAATTCTGGTGAAATCTGGAAAACCTGACCTCACAAAGGCCTCCCACTGTTCTCTTTTGGAGGATGAGAGATAGGCCTGACTGGAATACATTCAAAACATGTACTTGATCCAGTTCCTGACCAATGCTTCCAAGTCTAACTCCTGCAGCCCAAAGTACACAAACAGAAATCTAAAGCAATGCATAGGGGGAAAAATATCAGTGTCAGATGCTTCAGGAAAGAGCATATCATGTATTCTCACCACATGAGCTCAACTAAGTGACTGAAATCTCAGAGTAATCAGAAAAATCCTTTCTTCAAAAAAAAAAGACAAAAACGCACCTTTGCGAAAAGACGAGTATTTTGTTCTCATAATTGCTACAGTCCATTAGAAGACACCCACACAAACAAGTTCCCTGGAAAGCTTTACTTATCTCTTACTGCTTTCCTTAGCTTAAAGCTATCAGGCCAGGAGTATATAGTCGCTTTTGGTTCTTGAAAGGGGAAAAAGAGGGACAGTGACACATGCAACACTTTGAGAAATTTCCAGTTTTGTTTTGCAGACTGGAAAGCCAATTTTTCCCCCCAGGAAGATCTGCAGGAGTACTTGCTTCTGGGCAGGAACAACAAGTAGAGTTAGTCATAGTGTTCTAGCGTGTCTGCTTTCTGGTCCGGAAGGAACCAGGAAATGCAGAGGCTGCTATGAAAATTACCCCAAGTGTTTTTGCCTTAAGGAAAGGCTCTACTGAGGTACAGCACCTTCTCAGGAAACTTGCTTCACAAGTAAAAAAAACAGCATGGAGACCACTCCTGACTATATGCTTCAGGTGATGCTACAATGCGCAGCATCACCTCCCCTGGACTCCTCAATCCTGGAGGTGAAGACTCCCTTGTATCAGCTAGCAAAGAGCAGCTCAACACGCAGGCAGCTCATGGAGTCCTGCTAACTTCTGCTACAGTTTTTCTCAGGAGAGCTGTGTCACTGACAATCACACTGTTGACCTCCCTGGGCAAGGGCTTTTATTACAGGCTGTTTTGAGGGTCAGTAATGCAGGGCTAATCCCATTTTCTGATGCTCCCTCATGCTGGAGGGCAGAATGCTAGACAACCAGCAGCATGTGCGTGAATGGTAAGGAGACAGTTAAAATAAACTAGCCCTTTTTCCTTTAGACAGAGCAGGTTTTGCACCAGAAATCACAAAGGCCTTCAAGTGCCTCCTCCAAGCTGCGAGCGCTTTCAAAGCCCAGCAAAGAGAGCAGAAGAGGAGACCACTCAGGCTCACGGGATTAGGTCCTGTGAATGAACTGGCTGATTCTTATCCTGGCTTTCCAAGTGCTGCAAAAAGGTACCATGGAGCTGTCCCCAAGGCCAAGATAGGGCGTCCCTGCTAAATGTGGGGGCCTGAAGCATCCCAAGGGAACTCCTGCCTTATAATCAGGGCCTGAAATAGCTCCTTCCCTGGGGGGAGTACCTGACAATGAACCTGAACTCCAGAGACACAATCATAGTGATCTCCTGCTGTAAGTATTCAATTAAGGACGGAACAATAGAAAGCTTTCAGCGACCAAATACTGCACACTGCCAGCTTCCTGCAGTAGCTGCTTTCTGTAACCCCAGGGGTACGCAGAGCCAGCACAAGAAGACAACTTGTAATTGCTCCACAATCCCATTCAAATATTCCTTTTTAGCACATGTGCAGTGGTGTTTTAATTGCGTGGGGACATACTGCTTGACAACTCCTACATTACCCAGTAAACAGCAGCATTGTCTCTGCTTCAAATTCCATTAAGTGCCTGCTTTGCAGGCTGCCCTGTGCTCTCCAGCCTGGTTAATTAATGCATCTGTAATGTCCCTAGCTAATTATTGCCTCTGTAACTGCAAAAAGATGACAGAAGAGGTGTGGAAACAGTAAACCTTACTTAAGAGCCCATGCATGCAGCCACTTTCCAGTTGCATACAATGTGCATTGTGCCCTCTGTGCTCTGAGTATCTTAAGTTTCAGCTTGCAGTGGGGTGGAGTAATCCGCTAAACTAACATCTTTCATACATGGCTGTGGGGTCTCTGCAAAAATGAGCAGTTTCATTTCATAAGCCTTGCTTATCCAAGTCCATGGGACATCTTGGGTGTAGTGAATCATTATGCTCCTGTCCATCAAGTACCACACCAACTTTGCCACTGCTGTTCTACTTCAGTGCAGAGGCACTGCCTTGTGCAACCCTGAAGCACTGACATTTCGGAGAGCACAAGAAATCCAGGGACATTTCAAACTCTCAGAATTTCTTGCAAAAATAATCATAGATTTTATGGCCCTGATAAAGGCTGTTAATCCTTTTCTTAAAGTAGATATAACTACACATTTTCGGTTTAAATGGTACAGATATTTTGTATAGTTATAGAGAAGTGGTATTTGGTGACTTGGGCATTTCATTTAAATAAGCTTCATGCTAAAAGAATATCCTCATTTCCCCTTTGTCAGTCTAAGTAGATGTGCTTCAAAACTTATTTAAAAATGAAGTCATAGAGATTTTTATTTTTCAAGTGTATCATATTTTCAGGATAGTAAGACCATTAGAAGTTTAATTTTCTCCTAAACAATCTGGTTGAAAAAATAAAAAAGTATGTTTAATATAAATTTGTACAACCTGTCAGTTGTGGAAAATGTGAAATGATATGTGAAATCTTCAGCTTTCAAGTTTTAGTTACAGCTTTTTCATCTCTTAATTCAGCAGCTTAGCTTTCAGTTGCAAACAAAACTCAATTTTAATTGAAACCAGAAAAAAGTTTGTACAAAGTTATAAGCAGATGCACCAAGTTTTCAGTAAAGCTGGAACCAGTTCCAGGCTTTTTAGAAAGCTGGAGACCAGAGGACTGTCTCCTGGTTTCAAGTTCTGCAATAAACATTTCATAGAGTTTTAACGATAATTTCATTATAGCAGAATCCTAAGAAGCGCATTTTTTGTCTGTTGGCTGGAGTCACTACATCACAGATCAATAACAGAGTTTGTGCATGTTCCTGTTTAAGGCGGCCATAGATGCCTTCCTAAACGTCTCGTTTCTGTCTTCCAGTAGATGAAAAGATACAAAATATATTGCTATGTGCATTAAATGGGGTGTTTCATTACATTTGAGAACAGAGAGAGTCACTGAGGAAAGACTGGTGCGTAAAATAGGTGTCAGGGAACTCTACCAGTAAGGCACTTTTCTGTCATCAAAATCAGTTGGGATCAAGCGGCTCACATTTCATCAAAGACAAAGGAACGTTAATACGTGCTGACAAAAAGCGGTTATTTGACTGCTCGCTCAGTAAGGAGCCTGTTTTTTCTGCAGCGTACTCAATGGGAGTTGCAGATTTCAGAACGTTTCACTGCTTGCAGTGCCACTGATTATGCAACTGGAGCAGATGCTTCTGGCTGTGCCACACTGCTAGGAAAAGTGGAGATTGCTCCTGATTTCCAGGTCTTGTATACCCTTAGGTTGCCAGTTAAAATCAAACTTCGTTATTACAGGCCAAATCTGAGTGCATTTGCAGCTGTTGGGTTATCCAGAGATGAACCAGCAGTCTCTCTCCAACTGTTGGAGGATGCATATTTTCATCAGACATACCGTCATAGCCAGTACCTTTACTGGCAGTTTAACGGGAGAGGACAAGGGGACCACAAAGCATGATCTACCAACCCAAGAAATTGCCACAGGCTTCAATTTGATCACATCAACAGTATAGTTGAATCTTTCAGTACTGCTACACGGTCTGGCCTTTCTCAGTGGGTGGAGATATCCCATCCCCTGGGGCTGTCAAGACAACGTTTTTCATCAGCCTAAAATTAACTCTCCTCATTTAAATGCCACAGAGCTCAGTGATTATCTGCTGGCAAAATGTCATGGGGATGCTGACTGTATGTTGGTCATATTTGCTAGGCTTTCTCTGCAGTTCAGACACAGATATCGCTAGAAGTGATTTCACTTCTCTGGCCTTGTTTTCATGCACTATTGTATGCAGGGTGACTTTTTCCCTTGTACTGCATGCACATAAAGCTGCATAAGACATACTCCACTCCTTCAGCTGAGCTCCACCTACGCTACAAGAGTACAGAGAAAGAACTGATGGACTCAGAGGTATAGTGGCAGACTGATGTAAGTCTAATTAAGCAATACATGTCTTTAGATTAGCATCAGCATTTGGATAGTTATAAAATTTCTTACTCCCTTTGCGTTAATTAGACCAAAGAACACTGTAACCTCCAAAAAGTCAATATTCCTCCAACTTGAAAAGGAGTATTAGAAGGTAGGAGCATGGTCCTCCAATTATTTGTGCTTGTCTCCTTTAGAGGAGGACATATCTGGGCTTGATTCACTTTGATTTTTATGCTGGAGGAGAGTAATAGGATTTTAATTTATCTGAATACTCTCCGGGCATGCGAAAGCTCGTAGGCACTGGAAATGGGGGGGGGGGGGGGGGGAGGGAGTACCTTATGATTTAAAGATCTTGGATTCAATTGCCACGTCTCTACCAGGCAGAACCTGAGCACCAAGCTCACACCACGTAACTTTGGACCCCTCACAAAGGTATTTATAGTGACCACAGAGGCACCTACGATGACTAGCTTGCCAACATCCACATCTGGAGGACAATTCAGCTCATGAAAAGAATGACTTGAGACATCTTTCTCTTCCCTATAATTATATAAGCAGTTTCTGTAACAGTTCTGCAAGGTCCTTCTTGCAGAAAAGAAAACTCACTCACACGCAAAATGCAAACCAAACCTACACAACAACCCAAACCAGATGATGAATGCATGAAAACTCCATTTAGTAATTTCACCCTTCCTTTGTTCTCCCATAAAAATCATGATTAATTTCAGGATATCTTATGTCGTGGCTACTTCTTTTTGTCCTATATTTACAGCCAGGAAATTTTACTATGTCTTCTGTAAAGGTGGATAAATTGAGGTGCAAAAAAGCTGCTGTTTGCCTACACTCTTACAGGGATGGGATGAGGTAAATTACTTCTAATCATTAAACCACTTTTTATCACGCAGACTCTAAGCCAGAAATACACACGCCTATCCTTTCCTAAGAGTTTGCTAAAACTTCATTTAGTGACTGGACTAATCAGGCACCTGGACTGTCTCTTGTGGCTTATTTAATGGTGGCGGGAAAAAGAGGTAGTGAAAACCAGTAAGAACCAAGAGTGAGGTAACAAGCACTGCTATCTCTATGCCCAGACAATAGCAATGCTGGACACTGTAGATAAAGAATGAGGTTTGCAGGACAGCTACTGATAAACCAGGTTTTGGTTAACTGAAAGGCAGTGAAAGCAAAAATATATTCCCTTTGCAAACAGATTTTCCATCTTCACTTTCTTCCCTTTTATTGCAGGTCAAATTTGGGCCAGCTGATCCTGACAAGCATCCCTTTCAGATAACGCAAGAGAGAATTAATTCCCTAAAGTAATCTCTGTGACCAATTCATTAAGTAGGCACTGTGAGTGATGCTGCTGCTTTCAAGATGCCCATGAAGCAGCACTGGAAGTCAGAACACTTGTCACCTATATTGATTTTGTCTTTACAGTGGTCATTTCACTCCACAATGATCACAACAGATCTGCCCAGAAACTTAGTTTCCCTTTGGCATTTTTTAACCCCTTGTGGAGTCACAGTACCTCAACCAGGCTAAAATACTGATTGGAAAGACGCCTGTTGTGGGCTTTCTGCTGCAGCTGGCTTCATGGGTTAGTTAGCAGAATAGCTGTGGGTCTCTGGAGAGCTCTCACTAGAATAATACAATGTTTATTTTCTTTTTTGGCAAAATAAAAACATTGCATTTTAAGCTGGCTGGTAAGTTTCTTGTGTGTTGCTATTCTTCAGTGTGTTGTTACTTACCCTTTTAAAACTTCAAGTCAACTTGAAAACAAAAACATGGTTTTAAAACACGATGTTGCACTTTGTAAATAAAACAACTTGAAGTGTTTAGGAAATTCAAGTCAACTTGAAAACAAAAACATTGTTTTAAACCACAATGTTTCATTTTGTAAAAAAAGCAATGACTTGAAGTGTTTCAACTCTTCAGAATTTGTTCTATACTTTTCATTTGAAACTATTTACCATCTTTTGCCTTCCACTGGATCAGAATTAAACTTAAATGTCAGTGAGAAGAATTACTTGTTTGAGAGGAGACAATACATTACGTTTGTGATATGTATGTGGTTGGTTAAAGCTATTGGAAATAGTTATAAAATTGTTGTCCCAAATCTTCAGTGAAAAATATTCACGCTGTTAGTCAAGACATTACACTTTAGCGTAATTTCACTTTAGACATTACACTTCAGTCATTTGTACGTTAACAATCGCCATTTTGACCTGCTTTCAAAATACCTTATGAAAAAATATAGCTGTCTTTTCCCCACCAGTGCAGGACACATTCACGGTATGATTTGCTGTGGTCTGTAAAGATGGAATGAGTTTCCATTAATTTTTACTCCTGACAACAACTGCAGAGCTGAGCCAGCTCTGAGACGGCATTGCAGGATTCGCTTGCCTCTTGTGCACCATGAACAGAGCTATATATGCTGACCAGTTGTACCTCTGAACACTGTGATGGTGGTTCCTAATTTTTCATAGGGGTTACTAAGGGAACAAATGGTCTGTTGCATTTTTATACTGCCCTGAACCTGACCAGGTTGTAACAGTGTCATGATTTAACAGAAGTCACGCTGCAAGTAAATGATACCATTCCCAAAAGCAGATGGGACTTGAACAATACGATAGGAAAGAAAGAACCTGAAGAATTTGCTTGGAGCAAATTTTAAGGTATGGAGGTAGGGATTAATATCCCCCAAACTGCTTTATCAATATTACAAAGTGTGAGGACAAAGCAGGAAAGCACAAACACGGTGCTTCTGCAAGCCACTCTCATTGTGGCAAAATATCACACCCCCCCAGCTACCATATGTCACTCAGAAAACCATCTCAGCCTCTGAATCAGATAACGACATCGTCTGAGGTCCACTCTGCTCTAAGTTCAATGCAAACCGGCTCTTCTAGCTCCAATTTTGGAATTTCACAGCCTGTCTTCTGAGACCAGAATAATTCATTTCCACAAATGTATGCTCCTTAATATCATTACACACTGGCCTGTACAATCCCTCTGGGAGAGGAGCCCATTTGTAAAACAGTATTACTCCTATGCCATGCTTTTAATTTTGAGGTTGTTATTGATAATGACTTCCTCTCATACATATCTAGCAGAGGCTGAGCTTTCATAAGAAGGCGGCAGTGCAGTAGCTGTTCAAACAGAATTTGACAGTCACTGTGTGACGAGGAAAGAGGCTTTGGACAAACAAGGAACTGCATTCCATGCTCAGATGAGGAGGTTCTAGCATCTAGTAAATGTTTAGGCTACAAAATAAGCTTCCATTACAAATCTTTGCCTTTGACAGTCTTTTCCACCCACCCCTTATTTTGCCACATCTCTACAATACTCTGCTGGGAAAGAATATTTGCTTAGTAATGCCAAATGAATTCCACTTCTACAATACAGTACTCCAATCTAGGTACAGTGCAATCTATACATAACCTCCCATTAGCCCTGTTTGGAAAAGTCAGCTATTGCTATTCACCTAACGACTAAAGGGTGATACTGGGAAACTGAATTAGCTCTCTAGAGAGCTGCCTGTAAGGGCAAAGGTCTGGCATGCAGGAATTTGAGAGACTATTTCCCCTTACATCTGGCTCTTAGGAGACTAACAAGGACAAATGTCAAGATGGGAACAATATTAATAGTAAGCAAGGGCCAGAATCTGTGAGACAGGGTGCTGATACCACTGAGTACTCATATCAAGCTGAAAACCCTTGCTAGTGTTTCAGAGAGAACCCATGCCTCATCAAGATGGAAAAAAAATCCAACCACCACCAACAAAAAAACCTTGGGTTCACAGTACCATCTCATAACTAAAATCCTTAAACACCAAAGGGCAAAACTACTTACAAAAGCTTTTTTGCATCTCTGACTCTCTCTCTGTTTCCACATCTCTAGATAGCAATTCTCTCCTCAGTGCTGCCTGTAGCCCCATTCCTCTTAAAGGCCCTGATGCCACCAGGCATGCTGCCAACCCCAGACTCAGAAAGCCTGCCCGAAGGGAGCGTCAGCATCTCTGGGTGCTTAAACACACTTGCGGTGCTAGCAGCACAGCCGACAGAGCCTGCCAGCTCCTCCTCAAAGCCTAGAATAAATGAATTGGCTGCAAGTGGTAAAATGACCCCATGGTGCCATGTCTTTTAGGTGAGACTCCAGAGAAAAAGCATCCTCTTCCCCAGCCAGACCCCTAGGAGATACACAGCACCCCACCTGTGGAAAGGAGCCTGGAGGTCTTTGTGGCCATCCATCCGCTCAGCTTGAGAGGCACACTGCCACCTCCCTTTTCTACACTTTGGAAGGCTGAGGCACACAACTTTTCCAGATTTATTATATATAGACGCGGACTTCTTTCATCGCCTGCCACAAATACACCCATAGGAGGAAATTGGGAATCAGCTGAGTGTATCTCCTAATCCACCCATTACACAGCACTGTTTTAAGCTGTTAAACAGCTGCTAGGTTGCAAGAGTCACAAAAGCAGTTTCTGTATTTTTCCTCTTTGAGCTCCTTTTGAAAATATATGTCCTGCATCACGTGCAAGTCATTCAGTTTCAGCACATGCTGTTTTATGGGATATAGTAATACTTGGGCACTTCCTTCATAGCCTCCATTAAAAACCAACACCACAGCAATACCTAAAATAGCACAGTTACAGCCAATTTTTAATACAGAGGAGAAACGGAAAAAGGTTTGTGCCATGAATTTTGATCACAGGAAACAGGACCACAAGAGACCTCATGAATTCCTTTAGTCCATCCCTTTTTTCCCATGGATCAGTTCTAAGTGATTATGGACAGCTTCTCGACTAACCCCTTCGCCTGAGTCCCAGACTTATAAAGAGTGTGAAACACTACAACATGAGCTAAAGGACCCATCTTTTAATTGCTAGTTATCTCAGACCACAATATCCCACCTGAATCAGTCACTAGACAAGGACAAATCCCAACATGTTCTCAGTCCAGGTGACACTGACAGTAAAATCTTAATGCCAAACTGCACTCCATTTTTCCCCTTCCCCCCTCAAAATTGTGACTGATTTTTGACAAGTCCTTACCTGTTGCTTCCACCATTCCTTCCAGGATGACCACAATTTCAAACTCCTCCTTCTCCAGTTGGGTGCGGGACATCTCCCAGAAGGGGCTTTTCTCATTGATTTCATGCGAGATGATAAGAGGTGACACCAGAAACAATCTGTCGTCTCCAGTGTCAAATCCCACGTTGATGTCCGTTTGGTTCAAGGGGATAAACTCTCCTTCTTTGGTCTGTTTGGACTTAATCAGTTTGGCTCTAATGGAAGCCTCGACAATGTGGGAATTGCGGAGATCTCCAACCCGGAACATGAGACAGAGCTTCTCATCCCTCATGGAAATCACTGCGTTGTTGGAAAACATGAGGGTTTCAGCCCTCTTCTTTGGTTGGCTGATCTTGACAAACATGCATCCCACCATGAACGCATTGACAATGGAGCCCAGAATAGCCTGGATCAGGAGCAGTATGATGCCTTCGGGGCACTTCTCCGTTATCACCCTATAGCCATACCCAATTGTTGTCTCAGTCTCGATAGAAAACAGAAATGCAGAAACAAATCCACTGAGATTTTCAACACAGGGGATCCAGTTCTCATCTTCAAGATGGTCCAGGTCTCCCCGGATATAGGCAATGAGCCACCATATGAACCCAAAAAACAACCAAGTGATGGTATAGACCATAGTGAAGACAAGAAGATTAAAGCGCCACTTGAGGTCCACCAGTGTAGTGAAGAGGTCACTAAGGTATCGATAGGTTTCTTGGACGTTTCCATGGTGCACATTGCACTTGCCACTTTTCTCCATGTAACGCTGACGTGGCTTCTTACCTTCTGCTGATATGAGGCGGGTTCTGTCAGTGGCAATGGGGACATCATCTCGAGCCTGTTTGGGAATCTTCTTAGGCTCTCTGGATGTAACTCCAATGTCCATGTCCTGGTTCATGAAGATCCTAGAATCTCCGGCCATGGCTGGGCTGCAGGAGAACAAAGAAATAAAGTTTAAGATAGGAGGAAAAGAGCTGAGACAAAAGCCATTTCGTTTTACTCTCTGAACCATCACAACAGACCAGGATAACAAACATTGCAAATATTAATGCTACACTGACAAACTTTGTCCCATGCTGGTACAGGGCTGGATACAGGCTGATTCTACATCAGGAAAGCTTTTCTCTAGGGCCATGTCTTTCCTCCTAGTATTGTTTTGGGAAACACTTTGAAAGGCTTCCGTACGCCTCTCACAACAGCCACTTGCTAAATATAATGCTGTATTGAACTGGATGTTAAATACTGATTCATAATACACAGTCTCTTCAAACATGAACCAGCTGCCAGTCACTTTACTTAATGCACTACTGGAATCTCAGAAAATATGGTGATGGGCATGGTCTGGGAGCCATGAAATAGGTAAACCCTGTTACAGTTTTTTGGTTTGGGTTTTTTTTTTGGTCCTCAGATTTTTTTACACCCAAAATTTGCTTGAGATCACAACTAGGAGCAAAGTAAAGCAACATCAACGTATATTTTCAAGAGGGACTGGAGTTTTTTGATGCCTCAGGTTTTGGGTGCATACCAAGAGAAACCTTAGAAATTAATAGAAAACACTGAGCACCACTGTCTACCTAAATCTCACATAAGTCTAAATTATGCCTGAAGGTTTCCCTTACAGTCAGCAGAGAAAGGCACCTCCAGGGATAATTCAGATTTCAGGAGTGCTGAATCACCTTCTGGAAGTACCCCCCCCTTTCGCAAATTATTCTGGGGAGCCTGGGCTCCAAATGTGAAATAGGCATTTAATGTAGCATCTTGAATTACATGTCTGAAGGTGTGATGAATCCAGGCTTACTGTTAATCAGATATATCAGAACCCACCCCTTTACTTCATCTGATATTAGACAAAACCACCAGACACTTGGAAACGTAACAGACAGCTATTAAAAAGCCCACTGTTGACATGCAAAACTATGCTTAACAAGATACAAATAAATAATACAAAACGATGGCTGCAATGATTTTTGCAGGTTATAATGTAACAACCTGTTTACCGAGATGATTCGATACTCCTTTAAAAAAAAAACCACACATGCTGTATTGAAAAATGAGAGTCTTGACTCTGAATGCAGGACACAGACAAAATCTCTGTGAAAGACTACCTAAGAAGCCTTAGGGATATCAAAGATAGAGTAGCACTATTCTCTATGGCGTACATTCTCTGCATTGTCCTCTGCAAATCCTATTAAAAACTAACTAAATCTATTACTGCTCCCTCTATCTTTAATCTTCTTATGCGTCTGTGAATGAGAAAAGGTGTAGAGATACAATTAAGAGTATCTTGGGAAAGACAATTTTAAGATTGAGCAAAGTAGCTTCATCTTTTCGGTATTAAGAAGCACAAAGGGTGGGCGGGAAGGAAGCAGAGGCAGGATGAATAAATGAAGCAACAAATTTCCACTTCCATTCTGCTGTAGCCAAGTCTGGTTAACAGCAAAGAATTACTCTTAGCCCTTGTATAAGTCACCATCAATCATTACTCCAATGAAGCAGCCAGAGCCTGTTGCTGGAACCATACCCGCTGGCTCTGTTCACTAGGGAGCCCAGCCATCTGTCCACAGCACAGTCCCAAAGCTTCTTTGTGCTGGCGAATTTGCCTGGTTTGAAGGGTTTGGGCCAGGGCTGAGCCAGTTCAGCAACAGGATGGGGTAAATAATAGAGATTAATGACGCTGGGATGGTAAGTTAGGAGGAATCAGGTCTGCTACCCACACTGCATATGATCTTGGACGTGGGATAGATAACCCCGGCACTGTGCTGTTCCCTTCCTCAAACAGCAACACCAAGGATTTTGGCAGAATATTAATCCCTACCTCTATTTCTCTCGCTTCTGAAGGTAGGACTCCTGAGAGCTGGCTCATGGTATATTTAGGTATATCGTCAGCCATTTTCTACTACTTGTTGCAAATTCAAATCTCCTGGACCATTGGTCTGGCTCTCTGCTGCCTTATGGTGTGTGGCAATTTACATGCGTGCAAAGTGTCTGCTAGATGCTGTCAAATTATAAGGGTACATATTGACTCTCACTTCACAACATGTGAAAGCATATGCCA
>NW_009202434.1:42520-42917 GCF_000690835.1 Fulmarus glacialis | reverse complement strand
GAAAGAAGCATCCCATCCACTGACTTAAAGAGAATTACGCAGAGAGAAGAACCTCTTCGCTTTCTTCTTATGAATATTACTTTTTAACTTTCTCTGCATTGTTTAATTAATCTAAAATTACTCCATTTGGACTAAAAAGCTTTTGATCAATCTACGTGTAGAAAACAGGCAAGTGTTGCATGTTTTCAATTCAAGAAGAATTGTTTTAAAGATAATTTTGTTATAAAAGTTATATTTGAAGCTGCGTTTCACTTACACTGACACTACGTAAGAGAGAACAATCAATTTCAAGATATTAATCTATAGTGTTCTTGTGGTTTAACCCCGGCTGGCAACTCCGCCCCACCAAGCCACTCGCCCACTCCCCCCCTCCAGAGGGATTGAGGAGAGGATACGC